>NW_024412411.1:2231664-2246210 GCF_014898765.1 Herpailurus yagouaroundi
GAATGAGGTTTTACTAGACAGGAATACATGACCTTTTCCTAACACCAGCTAGCCCCCTCAACCTCGCTTCCAAAATTCCTTAGAAGACTTATGCTATCCCTAATGCCTTCCCAACTTGAAGGTATATAATCAATCACCTGTCACAACCCCAGGGCAGTTCTTTCTGCCCACAAGTCCTGTCCCTGTGCTTTGGTAAAACCACCTTTTTGCATGGAAGATCTTTCAAGAATTCTTTCTTGGCCATCAGCTCTGAACTCTGACATTTCCACATCACACGGCACCATACATAAAAATAATCTTGGGGTGCCTGGCAGGCTCCGTCAACGGGGTATGTGACTCTTGGTCTTGCTGTTGGAAGTTCAAACCCCACGTTGGGTGTTAGAGATTACTTAAAAATAAAATCTTAAAAAAAAATAATAATCTCGGGGCACCTGGGTGGCTCAGTCAGTTAAGTGTCTGACTTCGGCCCAGGTCATGATCTCACAGCATGAGTTTGAGCCCTGCGTCAGGCTCAGTGCTGACAGCTCAGAGCCTGGAGCCTGCTTCGGATTCTGTGTCTCCCTCTCTCTCTCTCTGCCCCTCCCCAGCTCACACTCTGTCCCTCTCTCTCTCTCTCTCTCTCTCTCTCTCAAAAGTAAATAAACATTAAAAAAATTTTTTTTACTAAATAAAAAAAATAATCTCCAAGAAACTAAAGACCTAAATGTGAAACATAAACATCTAAATTACAAAAAAAAATGAGGAAGGATATTTTTTTTAACCCCGGAGCAAGAAGTTCTTTCTTACAAAAAAAAAAAAATAGAACAGGCAAAGGTTTTATTTCTTGTTCATACCTCAACTTATTTCTTGTTCATACTCGGGCCACAATGGGGCTCTGCTCATCGTCACTCAACGAAGCTGAAGGCCCCATCACAGAACATGCTCACGGTGACGGGGCCGGGAATGGGGAGCACGGAGGGGTGGCTGCATCCCTACACCTCATCACTTCTGCCCCAGTACGCAGATCAAGTGAAGCCACGGGCCCCTTCAAAAGGGGCCTTACAAGGTGCCTAGAAGAAGATAATACTAATTGGGGAAACATTTCTTAAGCAAGACCAAAAAACACACAAAACATAAATAGTAGTAATAACAATAAGCTTAAATGTACTGGGTGCTTACTGTGTGTCAGGCATTCATTGTTGTAAGCACTGTAGACGTTTCCTCATTTAGCCCTTCATAATAACCCTATGAGGTGAGCTCTGTCATTTTCCAAATTTACAGTCGAGGCACTAAGGTTATGCAAATGGCTGTCAATGAATAAAACAGAGGCAAGAAACAAGAGAAGAGAACATATCAGAGAAGGGGTGATGGTGGTGAACTCTTGGGAGGGGTTATGCAATTAAGTTAAAAAAAAATTTTAATGTTTATTTATTTTTGAGAGAGAGACAGAGCATGAGGTGGGGAGGGGCAGAGAGAGAGGGAGACACAGAATCTGAAGCAGGCTCCAGGCTCTGAGCTGTCAGCACAGAGACACGGGGCTTGAACTCACAAATGCTGAGATCATGACCTGAGCAGAAGTCGGATGCTTAACCAACTGAGCCACCCAGGCGCCCCAATTCGTTAATTCTTTATACATTCCTGAAGCAAACCCTTTGTTGACTATACATGTTGCAAACATTACCTGTGGCTTACTTTTCCACTCTGAGTGGTATTTTTTTTTAATGGAAAAAAATAAATCATTCATTTAATGTATTCCAACTTATTCAGTTTTTTAAAATTTTTTTAATGTTTATTTACTTTGACAGAGAGGTAGACACAGTCGAGGGGGGAGGGGCAGAGGGAATCTGAAGCAGGCTCCAGGCTTTGGGCTGTCAGCAGAGCCCCACGCAGGGCTCGAACCCATGAACTGTGAGATCATGACCTGAGCCAAAGTGTCAGATGCTTAACTGACTGAGCCAGCCAGGTGCCCCTATTCAGTATTTTATGATTGGTGTTTATTATGCCCAGTTTAAGAAAATTTTCTCTACCCCAAGACCAAGAATTTTGCCAATGTTATCATAGGGGCCAAGGGCAGGCTGCCCCAAAATATGCCAGTTTGGCATAGTGATTATTTTAAAATTATACATTTTTTAATGTTTATTTATTTATTTTGAGGTAGGGAGGGGCAGAAAGAGAGAAAAAAGTTCCAAGCAGGCTCCACACTATCAGCGCAGAGCCTGACACACAGCTCAATCCCACAAACTGTGAGATCATGACCTGAGCCAAAATTAAGAGTCCCATGCTTAACCAACTCAGCCACCCAGGCGCCCCATGACATAGTGATTATTTTAAATAAAAGTCACTTAAGAAACAGCTGGTGTGAGTGATGAGGTTCTTGAACGGTTAAGAAAGAATTCTGGATACATCTTTGGTACAAAAAGGTGATTTTATTAAAGCACAGGGACTGGACCCATGGGCAGAAAGCGCTGCACTGGAGTTGTGAAAAGTGACTGATTACATATTTTTAAGCTAGTGGGGGTTAGGGATAGCATAAGTAACGAATTTGGAAGCAAGGCTTTCGGGACCTTGAGGGGCTAGTTATTAAGATAAGGTTACTTTTAGGGGCGCCTGGGTGGCGCAGTCGGTTAAGCGTCCGACTTCAGCCAGGTCACGATCTCGCGGTCCGTGAGTTCAAGCCCCGCGTCAGGCTCTGGGCTGATGGCTCAGAGCCTGGAGCCTGTTTCCAATTCTGTGTCTCCCTCTCTCTCTGCCCCTCCCCCGTTCATGCTCTGTCTCTCTGTCCCAAAAATAAATAAACGTTGAAAAAAAAAATTTTTTTTTTAAAAAGATAAGGTTACTTTTAGTCTTTACTAAAAAACATTAAGGAAATAAGGCAGCCATGAGTTGCTTGAGAAAGGTCACACCCTGCATGTTTCAGGTATCTATCAGTGGGCTGCAAACTGGAAGGAGATTTAATTTCAGCTACATTTCTCTTGCCTTTGTTTCCCTGCATCATAAGGACACTCAGACCCTCCTCTGTGCCCCTGAAAGCAGGAAATAAACCTCCCAAAGAAAAGGTATCTTCTCTGTACAAAATATAAAGACACCCTTATCACCAGAGATGGGAACTTTGATTTTTTTTAATGTTTATTTATATTTGAGAGAGAGAGTGAGAGTGTACGCATGTGCACACGCGGGAGCAGGGGAAGGGCAGAGAAACTCAGAGACAGAATCCGAAGCAGGCTCCAGATTCTGAGCTGTGAGAGCTCAACTCGGGGCTCAAACCCATGAGCTGTGAGATCATGAGCTGAGCCAAGACCAGGAGTCAGACACTTAACCGACTGAGCCACCCAGGTGCCCCCAGTGACAGAAAGCTGTCAAAGCAAACCGTGTTATTATTTTTTTTTCTAATCTACTACTTCAGCCTAAATTCCACTTAGAATTCCTTACAAACTAAAAATTCCAAATATCTGTTTTTTTTTTATCCTGTCAATTCCTCACAAATGTACTGTCTTTTTGTCTAAAAAGTATAAAAACTGCTGGCCTCTGTCATTCCTTTAGGTCTCAATGCTATCATTGGGCCTCTGTGTGCACATAATAAAACTGGGTTGTTGTTGTTTGCTTTTTTTGTTAATCTGTCTCAGGTAAATTTAATTCTCAGTCCAGCTGGAAGACCCTGAAGGCTGGAGGAAGAATTTTTCCTTCCCCACATTATCTTCTAGGATGCTTGTTATTTGTCACATACACATCAACAACCTACCTAGAACGGATTCTGAACTATGGTTGAAGGAGGAGTCAAATTTTATTGTTTTCTATATAGATATCCATTTAGCCACAGGTCAGGGGTTAGAGCAGAGGATCAGCCTGCTGCTACGTGTTAACCTTAAAAATAAAACTGCCAATTATCTTACTAGACAAAATGGGTTTATTCAGGAATAGCAGAGAACTGTAATCTGGGACAAGCAAGCTGTAGCAAAACCATGGCCTAGTCTGCAGAACAAAGGAGAGGAACACTGTGTGAACCAGACTAACACCATCTTGGACAAGTCCGCCATGATGACTTCACAGTCACCTGAAGCCTTAAGTATAGCCCCCACCCCACACACAAATTCTTTCTTTTCATCCAACCACACCCTTAAGTACGCCCTTGGGGCATAACGTCCTTGATCTGCTCTTGGAGATATAACTATGACACAACTATTCTCAAACATTTCCTCCTGGGTGGTCTACTAGCACGTACTCCCCAAACTCTAGGGCTACAAAAGCAGGTCTTACCGGAGATGGGACTGCAGAGATCTACTAGTTTTGCCACTCCGCAAGACACACTTCTGTCCGTAAGTCCCTTTAATAAACCATTTCCCGTCAAGCCGCACTTGTGAGCCTTTTTCTTCAGCATCACACCTCTTAAGGTCATTTTGTATATACCGCCTTTTCAGAGAACACTTGGACTTTTATTGAGGAGAGGGGGGAGGGTGCCGAGCAGGCTATTATAAGCAAAAAGTCCATTGGCTTAAACGAGGAGTTCGAAATATAGTGGCTCTTCATTGGCTGAGTTGTGACTGTCTCTCATTGGCTGCGCGGTTGTGGGCGGGGGTGGTGTAGGTGGGTGGAACTTTATTCCTCCTGAGGGAATAGTAAAGAAGTATCCACCTGTTGGGTCTGCAATTGACAAGGAGGGGTGGGGCTTGGAAGTTCCCTCTGCTGTCTCCCAATTTCATTCTAAACTAGGTTTCTTTTCAGAAACAGGAATTTCCTGGAAGCTGTCATACCTCCCTGGATCTCAAGTGACAAGCAAAGCATTGGTCCCTGTGTTTAAGAGAAAAAGAAAAATAGAGACCGCAGCAAGAAATTGTCAAATGGGTGGGGTACGTTTTCTTACAGTAAGAACACAGGATCTAAGACTGAAAGCCTCTGCACCTGTCATCCATTTGAACACTTAGCAAGGCTTGATAAGGTTCTTTCCAATGAAGTTCCAGTGACGTCTTCCTTTGATAAACCTTAGGTAATCTTAGTCAACAGCTTTGGCATTACTCTGTCTGTAGAGATCAGTTGGTAGGTTGTACCTGGAATAGAATACTTGGTTATGCATCATTAGTGCTGTAAAATAATCCACACAACATCATCTGGCCCACAAATGCTCTGCCAGGGAGAGGCCTTGGGGGAGTAACCAGAAATTGTACAGGCCTCCCACAGACGATGGATCACCTGCGGAATCACCGTTTTCACCTTGTGGTGCATGTCATGCTCCTAAGAGCTATGGGAAGGGCATCTGGCCAATCTAGTCCAGTTTCTGCTTAAACCCTGGCCAGTTTATCTATTTTAGAATCGCATTTTGAAGTTCCACCACTTTCCCTGATTCCAGATAATGTGAGCCACAAAGGCATTCATGAATCAATAGGCTTTGCATCTATTCATAGGCAAGGGTATCCAAGCTTTAAAAAACACCTTTAGAAAACCCTTAGAATTCTTTTGCCAACAAAGTATCAATCCTGTGCTTGGGCTTGCTTTAAAAGGGCATACATTTACTGAAATCTATTCATGTGGTCAACGGCTTCACTTGAATAAAAACAACTTGAATAAAAACAACTGGAATAAAATATATTGTCATCCTCCCAAGGGAACAGGGGGTGGGGGTGGGGGCTTGCGTTGTTCTCCTTGTCTTAACATGTTTTCCCACACTGCAATCTTAAAAAGCATGTCGTTCTTAGAATACCATTGAAAGGTTCTGAAAACTGGTGCATTCAAAACATGCTAATTGTTCTAGAATTCCCTTGGTGTTTGTGGGTGCCATGCCTGGGGTAACAGGTACACAGTGAGAGAAAACACTTGGTGCTGCCAACAACCGTTTAGGGAGCACTGAAGATGGTGTGGGCAAAAAGATGCTCTGGTCAGTCTCCAAAGGTCACCAGTATGGGGCCTTAGAGTACGGCAACGTCTGAAAGAGATGCCGGAAGATGTCAGTTGATTAAAAATGAGAAAGAGGGGCGCCTGGGTGGCTCAGTCGGTTGAGAGGTTGACTTCGGCTCAGGTCATGATCTCATGGCTTGCGAGTTCGAGCCCCACGTCGGGCTCTGTGCTGACAGCTCGGAGCCTGGACCTGTTTCGGATTCTGGGTCTCCCTTTCTTTCTGTCCCTAATCCACTCACATTCTGTCTCCATCTCTCTCAAAAATAAATAAACATTATTATTATTATTATTTTAATGAGAACAAATGCGCCTGAGAACAGGAAATGGTTACAGCCTATTCAGTTACCCATGGAAGGAACAATATTTTACAATAGACATAGGAGAAGGTAACAAAAGTACCAGAAGAAATATTGGTTCCTTTATCAGTGGGGAAATGTTGGGGTTTTGCCACAATTGGCCTACAATCATGAAGCGCTCAAAAGCATCATGAGGACTGATACAAACGCAAACAAACTTTTGGGAAGTGAGAGCACAGGTGCAGGGGAGGCTACAAGTTTGCTACCCGAGCAGAAAAGACAGAAAAAACTTTTCCACCTCATGTTGAGAAAACACTGTATAACCAAAGACCATTCTTTTCTCTGAGCAATCAGTCACTATTCATGAGGGTTTTTATCACCATTAACTTTAATTTGCCTTGCTGTGCATGCACGTGCATAATGTGGAACACCTTTTCTGCACCTCACATTCTCTCAGCCTCACTTATAGTTTCCAGTCTCATCTGCAGTAAACGGTACCATGCTGGCTCCTGTTGACACACCTCTCCTCAGGTGCGCGCTGCCTCTCCCTTCCTGCCTCTCGGCTTCTCTGATGCAGAGGCACAGAAAGCCTGGGAGAACCCACTTTGCATTCATACGTATGCAAACCCGAAGTGTGGGGAAGTCAAAATTCCATGGGGCAACTCTCAACCAATGGAGGACATAGGCCAGACAATAAAAATGTCTTCCTTTTGTCCCCCCCCCCCCCCGTCAGATGATTCTGAGACTCATTTCATAAAGCTCTCTTTCTATCCTCCAGGGCCTGCCCTTTCTGCTCTCTATAGGTTCACTTCCTTTTTTTTTTTTTTTTTAAACATTTATTTACTTTTGAGAGACAGAGGCAGAGCACAAGTGGGGGAGGGGCAGAGAGAGAATGAGACACAGAATTCCAAGCAGGGTCCAGGCTCTAAGCTGTCAGCACAGAGCCCGATGCAGGGTTCCAACTCACAAACCGTGAGATCATGACCTGAGCCAAAGTCTGACGCTTAACTGACTGAGCCACCCAGGCGCCCCTAGGATCACTTCCTAAATAGGCCACCTGAATGTATAGGTAAGGCAGAAAAATCCTTTTCTGCTACCCTCTTATGGTCTGTTCCTAAGGCATATGAATTAAACCAATAAAAGAAAGATTCATAAGAGAGAAAAAAAAAAACAGGTTATTTATGTGTGTAACACACACAGGAAGAGTCAACAATGAGTAACTCAAACAGGTCTTCAGAATTTGGGGCTTATATTTCTAACTTAGTAGATGAAGAGAAAAAAGAGAAAGGGCACTTATGGAAAAACACATGACTTTTGGGAAAGATAAATGAGCCTTTGGACAATAGATCAGAGACATGACAGTCTCATGATAATGTCTGTTTGGGTGTGGTGCCAATTTCTAGTCTCCAAGATTATACAGAGTTGTTCCCAAGACAGGATTTATAACAATTTGAGTTCTTCTGGGAGGCAGATAAGGGATTCCAAGAACTCAAATGCCTTCAGCTCAAAATAATTCCTATGCCCAAGTGATATGTTTGGGGGTGGCATACCCTGATCCCCTCCAAATGTAAGCCTCAGGTTAAACACACAAGCACATATAATCATACCAAACAATATGCTTAAATGACAATATCTATTTTTAAAATCATAATGAATAGTAGCAATCATCTTATTTTTTAATTTTTTTAAATGTTTATTTTTGAGAGAGAGAGAGAGAGAGAGAGAGAGAGACAGAGCGTGAGTGGGGGAGGGGCAGAGAGAGAAGGAGACAGAATCTGATGCAGGCTCCAGGCTGTCAGCACAGAGCCTGACATGGGGCTCGAACTCACAGACTGTGAGATCATGACCTGAGCTGAAGTCAGACACTTAACCAACTGAGCCACCTAGGTGCCCCAGTAGCAATCATCTTATAAAGCAATATTTACGATACGTGGATTAATTTACCCTCTTCATTTGAATATTTCAAAGACCAAATGTATTTATACATAGAAAATAATCCATAGGTTAGAAATCTGCCTGGGGATTATATAACCACATGCTTTATTTTCTCTGTCTCTTTGGATTTTAATTTCTTTAAAAATCTCCAGATAAACAATGGTAACTTATTAATTAGCTTAATATTTCATTGCCTGTGACTCAAAGTTATGTACACGTTTTGGAAAATACACTGTTAACATTAAACAATCAATCAGGCTGATTAAGGATTTATAAGGGAAATATGGTAACAAAACATACGCTTTTAGGTGAAAACTGTAGAGTCACATAATTTGTCATATTGTGTATATATTATAAGTTCCAATAGTACAAGAAACAATTTATAAAATATTAGTTTTTTAAAAGAATTAAATCAAAAAATAAAATAAGTAAATTTAGTAGAATACTTGTGTTTATATTCACATACTCTTATTTTTTTATTTTGTTTATTTTAATGTTTATTTATTTTTGAGAGAGAGAGAGAGGGCACATGCGCACAAGTGGGGGAGGGGCAGAGAGAGAGGGGGACACAGAATCTCAAGCAGGCTCCAGGCTCCAAGCTGTCAGTATACAGCCTGACAAGGGGCTTGAACTCACAGACCATGGGATCATGACCTGAGCTGAAGCCAGACGCTTAACCAACTGAGCCACCCAGGTGCCCCTACATACTGTTAAATATTAGTGTAAGTAATAATAATCAGGAAATTTGAAATTTCCACTTAATTTAACTTTTGGGAGGAGATTGAAAAATTAAATTCAAAGTCTTGCAGGAACTAAAATACTACATGTGCATTTTCATTTCCTACTGTGGTAAAATCAAGGAGAAGACCTATATCATCTTTTAGCTAAAATTCACAACATAATTTATTTTATCAAAGGGTTTACCTTCACGGAGAATATTAAAAGCAACACATTAGCATTTAATTTCCTTGCATTTATTTATTTTTCCATTTTATATCTGTTTATTTGAGAGCTTTGCCTGTAAAAGTCCTAGCTGATAAAGGCACATTGTTGCAAAATACCTCCTGAAGGAATAAGACAGAACTCCATCTGATAAAGAATGTACACAGGCAAAATTAGATGGCCAGGTTACTTCCTTCTTTCCTCTTGTCCTCCCCCAATTCCAAATCACAAACAGCAGCTGATTTCAAAGCCCCCTCTGCCCCACCCAGCCCCACTCTGGCTGAGAGGGCTTCTGTTACACTTGCTTAAGATTAATTCCAAAACTGAGAAGGATTTTATAAAATGCACATTCAAATCCTGAACACGTTCTTCCTCCTTAACACAAGGATTCTCAGAGACCCACACAGATCAAGAGTCCATGATTTAGGATTCTAGCAAGATTCTTGGTCAAACAAGACCAACATTCAGAAGACACTCCCCAAGGGTGAGGGTAAGAGTTGCTGGAACTGAATCAGTAGTTGGTCCACACCACTGAACTGGGCAGTGAAGGTCCTTCCGTCCTTGGAAGACTTACCCTTGGCCTGTGCTGCAGGGAAAGCTGGACTAAAACACCAGATACTGACTCAGCAGAAAGCAACATTTCTCTCTTAGAATTCAACCTGAATTCTCTCAGATATTTCCTTAGAAAGTCATACAATGAGAAACATTCAGGAAATACACTGGCTAAAAAAGTGTCTCTGTGCAGGAGAAGGTAGAAGACTTCCTATCCGCAGAGCCCTTTTGGGTACAGGTTAAAAAATGCTCAAGTGTTGTTTGAATCAGGGGAGAGAGGGCTCTTAGCCTTCATCCAGACATTTAGGAGCTTCCTCCAGGATGTACAGGCAACTGAGATTTCTCATTAGCATTTAATAGTCTATCACTATCAGCTCAGATGGTGACCACATGTAGCCATGGGGTGGGGTGTGTGTGCGTGTTAACCCTGGTGTTTCCCAGCACCCAAAGTATCACAAGTCTGTGGGGGTGGATCTGGAACTCTCAAGCCAGTAACTTGTTTCCCTTAGGAAACAGGTGGGAAAGAGGTGGGTCATCAACTCAAAATAAGAAGCAAAAAACCCTTGAAGCATCCAAAACTAAGACGCTGAAGAGTAATGTCAGTGATATGTGTACACATTGTCATTTACTGGTAATATTCTCCAGATAATTAAACAAGGGACAAATTACTTCAGAGAAAGGGAACTCTGGAGGCGCCTGGGTGGCTCAGTCAGTTAGGCAGTTAGGCATCCAACTTCGGCTCAGGTCATGATCAAGCACTTGGGAAGTTTGAGCTCCATGTCAGACTCTGTGCTGACAGCTCAGAGCCTGGAGCCTGCTTCAGATTCTGTGTCTGCCTCCCTTTCTCTCTGCCCCTCCCTCACTTAATCTCTCTCTCTCTCTCTCAAAAATAAATAAAACTAAAAAAAAAAAATTTTTTTTTTAAAGAAAAGGGAACTCTGGAGAGAAAATGAGGGAGCCTGGGGGTTCCCAACAGGAGATTCCAAATGAAGACTATGCTAAAGTGGGGCGCCCTAGGTGGCTCTGTGGGTTAAGCATCCAACTCTTGGTTTGGGCTCAGGTCACGATCTCACAGTTTCCGGAGTTCAAGCCCTGGGTCAGGCTCTGCGCTGCCAGTGCAAAGCCTGCTTGGGATTCTCTGTCTTCCTCTCTCTCAGCCCCTCCCCCAATGGCATTGTCTCGCTCTCTCTCAAAATAAATAAACTTAAAAAAAAAAAAAGACTATGCTAAATCCTTTTGTCTTCAGAAAAATATAAGCTGGGTGGTAGTGTCATGTGCAAGAGCAGCAAAAGGAAGTCCCATAATTCACAGACCTTGGGAGGAAGCACCTGGGCCGTGGTTGCACACAGGCCTCTTGGCAGAGAGGATCAAGGGCTTCCTTATATTTATTTTATAAAGTAGTGAAATTCTCTGAAACTTGATTAGAAAGAAGTCTTAGTACTGAAGGGTTTCTAAAAATCTCTGTGACTAGTAATTTTTGGCCTGTTGTGAATTTGCATATCATTGGGCCTGATCTGCATATTTATTTTGTATCTCAGCAGGAACCACGAAGCTATTAAACTAAAGTTAGATTTTCCCGGTTCCCACCCGAAAACATTTTGGAGAAAGGGTTTAGGTCTGAAAACAGGAACAGTGTTTCAACGTGTATCAACACTGCATTTATTTTGTAGGTTATTTACACATATTTTGTTTGATTCTTGTAAGAATGTAAAATTTACCTTTTACCCAAAGGTTTTAATACTCAATTGAGCAGTTTCATTTTTTTCCACTGGAAGTCTTTTTTTTTAAGTAAAAAAAAAAAAAGTTAAGAGTCATCCTCTTGAAGACTAATTTCTTTACTCTGTTTAAATGTATTAACATAAATTACAAAGTGCAATTTACAGCTTAAGTCTTCTTGTAAACATGGTGTTCTGCGATTTGGAAGGTTTTCTTTTATTTTTCTCTCAGCCTGGAGGGCTTTTCATAAAAGGCTAGCACATTTAAAGTATCGGAGGTATGGCTTGATTTCTTAATTTTTCCCCTTGGGAGACACTGAATCCCTTTATCTTAGATTTATATAAGTGCTTAGTGATCCAACACAAATAAGAAATGCTTTGAGGTTGAGAGACATTATGGAAGTATTTTCTACAGAGTATTTTCTACAGAGCAGGCCTAATTAATTAAAAAGTCTCTTTGATATCAGACTCATTTTGTGTCACCCGTAGTATGCCCAGACCAATCCTCCGGAAACAAATAAATATCTATTGGGGTTCCAATCCCTTGGATTCCCCACTCCTGATCCTTTACTTTATACCAATTAAACATAATTGGACTTTTACATGGGGAAGAAAATATCTCAAACAACCGAAGAAATTTTCAAATTATTAGGCAATCTAAAGATTAAGCAGTAACATTTTTCTCGCCTAAGGAGAAGAAACCATGTATGCATTCATAAAACACAGCTGCCCTGAGCTTGCCTGAACCACCACACACATATTTATCCTCTAGGGGGCGGTAGTTCCCTGTTTCTGGGAAAAAACAACGCTCTCTAGTTCAGAGTTTTGCCACTTGGAGCCTCTAGGGAAAATTCACTTAGCTAGGCCTAATTCGAACAGAAAGAAAACACTCCAGCTTCGAATCAGATAAAATTCTAACCTAGAAACTAGAAACATTTATTCCAGGAGACAGAAGCACAAGAGCTCTTCCATCTGCTCTGTCTGCAGGCAGGCTCACAAATAAGACACTACCTGTATTGTCTGGATTCATACCCATGAACATCTGGCAAAAGCCACAAGACAGTAATCCACAATAACAGGAAACAGCAACTGCAGTTGTTCACTTCCCAGTGCTCTATAGATGTTCTTAGTCAGTTGCAACTTGATGTGCTTGTTTCTAATTGGTTACAGATCTAATTGGACACAGATCTCAGAGACAGGCAGATACCCCAACAAGATCCAAATTGATTGTCATTGCGAGGGTTCCCTCTGTATACAGAGCCTGAGACGAGGGCTTACCTGGAAGAGTTTATCTGGGAGATGATCCCATGGTGCAGGTGTGAGGAACCAGTAGGGTGACTAGTCCTCCCTGTTTGCTGGGGACTGAGGGGCTCCCCAAAGTGTGAGACTTTCAGTGCTAAAATTGGGGAAGTCCCAAGCAAACTGGAGCGAGTAGGTCACTACGGGAACTGGGGAGCTAGCCCCAGAGAAGGAGGGAAATCCAGGGCAAAGCTGAGCTGCTGCATTGGTTTGATCTCACAGGACCTCATGGGGGTGCATCTCAGAACTGGGGAGCATTTATGCACAGGTTCTCATCCCCTAGTAGACAAGCATTGCCTGTTGGGGTGTTTATTTCTCGCACATTCAGGGTGCACGTGCATGAATGAGTGCCTGTGAGTTCCCACAGGCATTTCTCACTGTGGCTTCAGAGAAGCTGTGGGCAGAAAGCCTGAGAAACAAGCAGCTGATGCCCATAACCATGGGGTCACGCCTACACGGATCTGGTCACAGCAGCAGTGGCTGGAGTCAAAACTGGCCTGATAGGGTGTGAGGTGGGGCAAAGAAGGGTCCAAACCAGGAAGGTTAATTTTGCTTCCCTTCAGTTGACTCATATTTGAGCTCCACATGGGTTCAGCAACCTCTGCTGTTAGCTTCACATCAGTTTATTAATTTAAATGAGATGAGACTCTCAAATTATTTGTTTAAATAGTAATTCTCTGGAGTAGTTTTATCTTTCTGTCATGTATATTGAAGAAGGTGCCATGCCAGTGATCCCCTCCTGGCAAAAAAAGAAAATTCACAGGTATTTGTACCTCCCCCAAAACCAAGGTAATTTATTTATTTATTTTTTTAATTTTTTTTTTTAACGTTTATTTATTTTTGAGACAGAGAGAGACAGAGCATGAATGGGGGAGGGGCAGAGAGAGAGGGAGACACAGAATCGGAAACAGGCTCCAGGCTCTGAGCCATCAGCCCAGAGCCCGACGCGGGGCTCGAACTCACGGAGTGCGAGATTGTGACCCGGGCTGAAGTCGGACGCTTAACCGACTGAGCCACCCAGGCGCCCCAGAACCAAGGTAATTTAAATGTCATCACCAGTGTAACATTTTTTTTTAAGTTTTATTTATTTTGAGACAGAAAATGCATGGGTGGGGGTGGGGGGCAGAGAGAGAGAGAGAGAGAGAGAGAGAGAATCCCAAGCAGGCTCTCCCTGCGGGGCTCCATGCAGGGCTCAAACTCATGAACCCGTGAGATCATGACCTGAGCCAAAACCGAGAGTCAGATGCTCAACTGACTGAGCTACCCAGGTGCCCCCAGTGTAAAACATTATTAAGACAACTGTGTTTGGGGTGCCTGGGTGGCTCAGTCGGTTGAGCATTTGACTCTTGATTTCAGCTCAGGTCATAACACAGTTTATGAGTTCAAGCTCCACATCAAGCTCTGCGCTGACAATGGTCTTCTGTTAAGTTTCTCAAATTCCCCATATGATTGAAAACATATGATATCTGAAGAAAAAAAATAGTTACAAACAGAGAGGGAGGGAGGCAAACCATAAGAGACTTTTAAATACAGAGAACAAACTGAGGGTTGATGGGGGTGCAGGGGCCAGGGGCAGGGAAAATGGGTGATGGGCATTGAGGAGGGCACTTGCTGGGATGAACACTGGGTGTTGTATATAAGTGATGAATCACTGGAATCTACCCCTGAAACCAAGAGGACACTTGGTGTACTATATGGTAGCTAACTTGACAATAAATTATATATAAAAAAATTAATTAATTAAATTAAATTAAATTAAAATAAAAAGATTCTCTCTCTCTCTCTCTCTCTCTCTCTCTCTCTGGCCCTCTCCCCCACTCACTCTATCTGTAAAATAAAAAAATAAAAGTCAACCAATTTGTCAAAAAATTAAAAATAAGAAAAAACCTTAAAATTTTTATTTTATTTTATTTTATTTTATTTTATTTTATTTTATTTTATT
>NW_024412411.1:2246220-2398519 GCF_014898765.1 Herpailurus yagouaroundi
TTTTATTTTATTTTATTTTATTTTATTTTATTTTATTTTATTTTATTTTATTTTATTTTTGAGAGAGAGAGAGGGCACAAGTGAGTGAGGGGCAGAGAGAGAGAGAGAAAGAGGGAGAAGTGGGGCTCACCCGAGGCAAGGTTCATGTTTACCCGACACGGGACTCGAATTCACGAACTGTGAGATCATGACCTGAGCCGAAGTCAGATGCTTAATGACTGAATCACCCAGGCGCCCCTAAAAAAATTATTAATAGTAAAAAAGACAACAGTGTTGAGAAGCTGGGGCTGGTGTGTTGAATTGAGAATATGCAGATTATGGCACAAGGCCCCTATTCAGTCAGCAGGTAGCTCCCTCAGTATCCAAGCTCCCCACTCTGGGGACGTGAAACCCACAGCTGCGCCATTTTGCTTGAAGGTGCAGGGTCAACCATCCACACAAAGGGCAGTTCTCTGTCCCAGGTCAGGTTCCAGTGGGAGATACAGAACAGAGTAGCAAGCATTTATTATCTATAAGGTGGCTGGGCAGAGGTCACTTTTTGTGGACTTAACTCTACATGGTTATGCTTTTAAATTATTTAGTATTTTTTAAATGTTTATTTTGACAGAGAGAACATGGGCTGGGGAGGGGGAGAGAGAGAGAGAGAGAGAGAGAGAGAGAGAATCCCAAGCAGGCTCCATGATGTCAGCACAGAGCCTGATGCAGGGCTCTATCCTACGAACTCTGAGGTCATGACCTGAGCCGAAATCAAGAGTTGGATGCTTAACCGACTGAACCATCCAGGTGATCCTCCACATGCTTATTTTAGAAGGTGTCCTGGAAAAACAAAGCAGGAACTTATGGTGGGAATGCTAAACTTAAGTCCTTATCAAAATATCCAGACTCTGGGTGTGAACAGGGTTATCATGCTGTAAAATGCCTGGGCAGCAACTCAGAAAAACAAAAGTTGCTTTTCTCATCAACAGCCCGTCAAAATCACAGACTCTAGAGGTTAAAGCATACTGTCACAAGACATAGCAACAATCACTGAAACCTAGATGTCTTGCAAAACTTTTCAGAAATTGTATTAGCCATGATGGTTTATCTATTTTTACAAATATTCATAGTTCTTTTAAACTTTTTATTACAGAAAATTCTCAGAATCTCCTTGTACCATCAACAACCATCAGACTTTAGCCATTCTTTTTCCACATCCCTCCGTTAAGAACATATGAAGCAACAGAAAGACTATGTGATCTTAAACAAATAAAAAGCACGATTTGTCTCATATTACATAAAGTCTAGACATAGGTTCAGTCCAAGCTGTATAATTACACGATGTCTTCAAAAATTGAGCTCTGTCTATTGTTTTGGTCTTCCATCTTTAGAATGTGATTGCAAGATGGCTGGTAGGCCTCCAGAAATCACATCCTTGTTGCAGGAAAGAAGAATGAAGAAGGGTGAAAGGGACCCAAGATTATGCCAACACCTTGGGTTCCCTTTGGAAACCTTTTCCAGAAGCTCCACTCAGCAACTTTCACTGACATCCCTTTGGCTGAGACAAGTCACATGGTCTCTACTTGCTACAAGGGAGTGTGAGAGGTAAGCAATCTGAGCCCGGGACATAGTCATTCTGAACTAGATCAGGGTCCTATAGTCAGGAAGAAGAGGCCTTGGCCCTTTTGCCAATGATTGTTATCTGCTTCCAGTGCTTTCCCTCCATTGACCACCCAGGTTACTACCTTTTTCTTTTTTTAACAAATATTTACTTGATAATCTCTTCCTGCTAGTCCCATGGCCATTGTCTTTAGAGAATTAAAAAGTAGTGTTTGCTCTTGAAGAGGTCCTAGTCTGATCTGTAGCAAGAGGCCCATACACAATACCTAAGCTTTAATAAAGGCAGAGTCACACAAACACCTTGTTGAAAGACATAGAAGGAACCCCTGAAAGATATAAAACCAGAAATGATTCAAAGGGGTAGGCTGTAGAGACCAGACTGGAACAGAAAGGTACTTAGCTGAAGATTGTTGATACCATTATAAGCTCTTGTGTACTGCTTGCTTTTTTTTTTTAATTGTGTGCCTACATAGCTTTGATAAAACATAAAAAATAATCCTGAAAAATAATACTGCAGTAAGCATCTTTGTGCATAAAGAATGGTTGCCATTTTTGGTTATGTTTGCATGATGTATTCTTAGAATTTCTGTGTCCAAGATCACAGATACAAATTTGTTTTCAGAAAGTGTGCAGGGTTGCTAAAGAGTTTAATGGGGTGATGTATGTAAACTACCAAACACATAGCGGGCACTCAGTACACATTAGTTAGGAACAAGTAAATCACCCAATGTTTTGTCTGGATTCCAATTCCTTCCCAACAGCTGCCGCAAAGAAGAAGTATAGCTCTCTTGATGATATTCCTTTGGGTCTTTTGCTAATACAAATACTGCTGCAGTGAGCAGTCTTGTGCCAACGTCAATTCGGGGTTTTGCCAGTCTATGTTTGGGATAGTTTCCTAGAAATGGGTAAACGCATATGTCATTTTGCTAGATGTTGCCATGTTCCCTCCATAGGGGTCATACCATTTTGCACCCTCCCTAGTAATGTGTGAGTGAGCCTTTCTCTCAAAGCCTCCTAAGGGAAATTGTTGTCCAACTGTGGGATTTATATTCATCTGCTGGGTGAGAAATGATCTCTCAGTGTAGTTTGAATTTGCATATCTAACTGATACTTGTCATCTCCCCCTGCCACTGCCCATTCTAAATTTCCCTCACCCTCAGCCAGCACCTCAGCTGGCCTAGCTGCTTGCCAAGGGGATGATCTAGACCTTCATCCCTGAGGGGTCTGAGTCGTTGGTGACCTTGCCTTTGGTAGGTTATGGATGCCTCAGTTGCCTATGCAGCGTTACTGCTGAGCACAGAAGCAACAAGATTCATCCTAGGGAATCCCCTGAGGTCTGGACATTCTCCTTTCTGGCCCAATGTCAGCAGTTCTGCCTCTTCATGAAAATCAGAGTTGATTTTACCCTGCCACCAATGTAAATACATTTTTGCTTCTGAGCCAGGTGGCAGTTATAGCTTCAGGTTCAAGGAACTCTCCTGTGACTCTTGGTGGAAGGGCTCCTCCCTGGAAACCAGGACTTCTTCCCAGCAGAGCCGAAAGTTGTATGATCTTCTATGAGTGGGACACTGGAAATGATGGGAAGAGGGGCCTCTCTTCTTTCTATCCTTTGGTTCCTGGACCTCTGTATTCCAACCAACAGAAACAGAGTACCACAGGGGCACCTGGGTGGCTCAGTCGGTTGAGTGTCTGACTTTGGCTCAGGTCATGCTCTCACGGTTTGTGAGTTTGAGCCCTGCGTCGGGCTTTGTGCTTTCAGTTCAGAGCCTGGAGCCTGCTTCAGATTCTGTGTCTCCCTCTCTCTCTGCTCCTCCCCCACTCACACTCTGTCTCTCAAAAAAATGAACAAACGCTAAAAAAAAAAAAAAGAAAAGAAACCGAGTACCACATAACAGCCATTAGTTCCATACATACTGCATATCCTCCAGGACAGCACCCAACCCAGCAAGGTGGGTTGCAAGGTGATCCCCTCCTGGTGATCCCCTCCCCACGCTCACTGTGAAAAGTAAGGGAGACGATTCATTCTCAGAAATACCAAATAAAAGCTGTGCTGTCTAATTAACAGTAGGTTTACAACCTATTGGAAATATATATGAACCTCCACTCCCCACCATAATGGAGTCACAAACCCTTGGACGCTTCAGTTCCTGGTTCCTCTTCCCTCTCCCCATTTTGCAGGCTTAGTTTCTCTGCTTTGCAACAAGCATGTGTCAAAGAACAAAGGAGGGACTGAAAGTCTCTGCGTCACCTCAGGAAATGAGGCCGATGAGAAATCAGGGGAGGGACTTGCACGCTAGGAGATAAATTGTCTGCTGTAATTGCCCCAAGTTGGTATCTGCATCAGATACCTGCTCTTGTGAGAACATTGATTAAAGCCTCACTTCACTGTGCTCCGAGTCTCTGCGTCTCTCCTTTGATTGGATCAGTGGGCTTCTTATACCAGAGCCCAACACAGGGCTCGAACTCAAGAAACCATGAGACCATGACCTGAGCCGAAACCAAGAGTCTGACCCTCAACATCTGAGCCACCCAGGCACCCCAGGCCCGGTGGATCTTGTGGGAATGTGTCCGTTGTCACATCTTCATCCAAAAGGAGGCCCTTAGGCTAAGGCAGTGCAAGGCAGAATGCTTTGTCAGGAAGTCAGGTATAGGTCACCTTGCATTGGTGCTGACAGAGGCCCTATAGGTCTAGAAGGCAAACCTACACCCAGAGCTCATTTAAGTTCCTCTAAGGAAGAATCACTTCCCCTTCCAGGTTAGAAGAGATCTGATGTAACCAACTTTTTTGATCTCAAGGGGGTGGATTCTCACTGGAGACCCTTGGTGGCAAGTTAGATAACCAGCAGAGGCAGTAGCTAGATAGGACTTGGTGAGTGTGAGCCCATGCTGTTAGGCCTGTGCATAGCCTCCATCCCTGCTGCTGTGACTCCTCCACTCATGGTCCACTGCTCTGGCACTAGAGTGGCTAAGGACAGAGGCTGGCTGACACGTGCCAGAGGGAATGATCCTGTCCACCCGATTGTCGAGTGCTCCTTCTGAGGTGGATGCTTCCTAGCGAACATAGATGTGAGACACAAACATCTTGACATTCCACTCCTTTTGCCCTCCCCTAGGTCGTCCTCCTGCCTCTTTCCTGTCCTCTGCTGATGCTTCTTTTGGGCCCTTGACCAGCAAGCCAGTGATTCACCCCTGTTCAGAAGTGTGTATCTTTATCTTTGTCAAATCTTACTCCTTACAATGCTTACAGCTGACAGCACAGCTTGGTGTTCTGCCCACTAAGAGGATCTTCCTTCTATACTAGCTTTTAGGGCCATGACTGCTTGGGGCTACAGTGTGGCAACAGTCCGTTCTTGGCCCACATCAACTTACAGGTGAGCCTACCCATATGTGAACCAGACGTGGATGTTTTCTTTCTCTATTGTCTGGGCATAGGGAAGCCCCATGAGGCCATGAGTTTGAGGGCAGGAGAGACATCAGTGCAACAGATTACTGACATGGGGCTCTGAGCCACCTGCTCGTATGACTCACACTCGTATGTGTCTTATAGACTTCCTTAGGCCTGAACGTACCATTTCCATCATACAGTGGGCTGCTACTGTGCCTGTCTGCTCTGGCTAGGATTTGATGGATCTAATTAATACCCAGCTCGTGATAGCTCCTCTCTCCTAATCATTTACTGTCCATCCCGTGGCCAGTTTCTATAAGGGCCCAGTAGTCTGTCAGGATCTGCTTTTCAAATATACAGTTCTCTGATGCAGAAGGCATGGCCTAGCTAGAGGGTCTGTGCCATGCATCTCCTGTGGGGCTTGCCAGGGACTCCATCCAGCATCCAATTTCCATGGACACCTCTAACACTATATCCAAGGGGTAAAGCAGCTTATACTGCAACCCGGTCCTAATGCAGAGTCCTCTCTTCCTCTGGGCCTCACTTGAAATTGTTAGACTTCTGACTACCTGATAAATGGATTGGGGCAGTACTCTCAATATGGCATACACTGCCTCCAAATTCCAAAGGACCCATCAAACATGCATATCTCGCTTAGCAATAAGGAATATAAGGTGTAATAATTTGTTCTTTGCCTCAGAAGGGATGGCCCAGCGTGTCTCAGACCTAGTCCCCCCTAAAAGCTTCACCTATGTAACAGGCCAATGAAACTTTGTAGGGTTTTTCTCACACTCTCTGGCACGTATGTGTCTTATTCAGACATTCAGAGTGACATCGTATTCCTGTTTACCAGGTGCAATTAGCATGACCCCCATTAATATGGTGGGCCAGAGTGATGTTCTGCAGTAAGTCAAGGTGACCAACGTCTTTGTGACAGAGAAGGAGAGTTATAGTCTTGGGAGCAAGACTGTAAATGAGTACTACCGCTCATTTATTTGTGAACTGCTTTTGGATCTCTTTACTAATGGGGACTGGAAAGCACACACTGACAGAATTGAAGGCAAGCGCCAGAGATTGTGCTGATCTATTCCAATAAAGATACTACATCCAGCATAAGAGCTTCATTTGAAGTTATCATTTGTGGTTATCACATCATCCAACACGAGCCACATGGTTTTTGCAGACCCTAATACAGGTAGAATAAATGGGGGATATAATGGGAACCACCACCCTCTACCCTTTTAGTCTTTAAAAAAATTTTTTTAATGTTTATTTATTTTTAAGAGAGAGAGAAGGAGAGCAGGAGAGGAGAAGGGGCAGAGAGAGAGGGAGGCACAGAATCCGAAGCAGGCTCCAGGCTCTGAGCTGTCAGCACAGAGCCTGATGCGGGGCTCGAACTCACAAACTGTGAGATCATGACCTGAGCTGAAGTCGGACGCTTAACCAACTAAGCCACCCAGGCACCCCATATCCTTTTAGTCTTCAAGGGAGACAATTTCTGAGGCCCCCCCCCCAAATTGCCAACCTACATATTCAGAGACTAAATATATGGTTCTTGTTTTAAGCTACTAATTTTGGGCATGGTTGTCATGTAGCTAAAGCTCCATTCGAAATGCAGGCCGGGAATATAGAAAAGAGATCTGAACGAGGCCTATAGGTTTAGGAGTCATACGATGGTAACTGACGTGGATGAGATTGTCCTGGAAATTCATGTGGAGTAGGAACAGCTTGAGGCCCCCGAAGTCAACATTACCAAACTAAGTTCAGTGATTCCTATCTCACAAAATGGCACCGCCATCTACCCAGGCGCCCAAGCTGGAGACCTGAGCCTCTAGCAGCAGACATCATGCATTTCATGATCTGGCCCCGCCAGCCTCCTCTCTCTCCACCAGGCATCCTACACGCCGGCAAAACAGGACTTTGTGATGCTCCTCAACTGCACTGTGCTCTCTTCCCCGCACTGTGCCGCTGCCTATGCGCTTTCTGCCATCTGGAACGCCCTGCCAGCCCCTTCCTCATATCCTTAACCGCCATTTCAACCCCATGTGTCACTACTTCTGGGCAGCCTTCCCTGGCCACCCCCAACCACAGTTAGACTCTCCTCCTCTCCTACCTTTCTATGCACAAGCCATAGCACACATTCCTGAGATGACGGCTCTATCTCTGCCAGCCCTTCACATCCTCACCATCTGACTGTGTGGCTCTGAAAGTCAGGGGCTATGCCTTTTATGTCTGTAAGTATCTGTGTTTATGTATAGCCGAGAACGTAGAGTGTCTCCCGGGGAACAAACCAATCTAAGCAGGGTCCTGCGTGGGATGAAGAGATTTCAGAATAGCTGGTCTGAGTGAATGACAAATCTGATGATTTTTTTTTTTTCTCTCTTCCTTCTATAGCTTATATAGCAAACACTCTTGGTGGGCTAATGCAACACTCATTCTCAAACCACTTTTCCTTTGTCCCCTAACTATAAAGTCTGGAAAACCTAGTTGTTTTCTCAGATTCTTTTATTTAGTGTGACCAATAAAATGGAACAGAAGTCCACTAGAGGCTTCTGGGAAAGCCTTCACTTTTCTTTTTTTTAAATGCTTTATTTATTTTAGAGAGAGAGAGAGAGTGCAAGTAGATAAGGGACAGAGAGAGGGAGACACAGAATCTGAAGCAGGCTCCAGGCTCTGAGCTGTCAGCACAGAGCCCAACATGGGGTTCAACCCACGAACTGTGAGATCATGACCTGAGCCAAAGACAGATGCCCAACTGACTGAGCCACCCAGGCGCCCCTTGCTTTTCTTATCAAAAGAACACTTGGGCTAGAAGATGGGCTCTTTCTCCCATCTTCCTGCCTGGAATATAGATGTGAAGCTTAAAACTTCATCTTGTACCATGAAGCAACAAGCCAGCATGCTAAAGGCGGCAGAGCCGGAAGCCACGTTGGGTCTGCTGGCATCGTTGAAGCCCTGCCCCAGCCTGCCTCCAGCCCTCTCCTCGTGTGAGATAATTAAGTGACCTGATTGTTTAAGACACTGCTTGTCAGGTGTTCTATTCCAGAGGAGAAAGCATTCCTCACTGAGGCAGAATACACAGAATGGCAGGACTGCCGGAAGAGTGGTCCGAGTCAAGGTCAGGCTGGAACCAGTGTTAAAGATAAACCCATCAAGTAACAAATACAGAGTTGCTTTTCTTCATTTTTGTTCTTTTCAGCTCTTGGTGCTGTGGGGGAGACTTGGAAACAGCCATGTAGCCTCTGTTCTTAGAGTGTTTACAGTCAAGTGGGAGGAGGTCTGATGAAATACCACACTGAACAGCATGCAGCTGAGAGCTGGATTTTATAAAGCTTGGAGGAGAGAAAGCTCAGTGAAGGGGAAGTGGCTGAGACGGAGAAGTTTCCTGCAGGATGAGGGGCTTCAACGGGGCCTCGGAAGAGGAATGGGATTTGCTGACTTGTCATTAGCCCCTCCGTGATCTCTGCCACGCAGGTGAGCTAAAGGAGATGCCTGCTGGCAAGCCCCCAGTGCACAGTAGAGGCTCATTAAGTCTTAATGCCCTTCTGGTTTAGAAAGATATTTTCCTCCCTCTCATGCATTTATTCAACACATATTTATTGAGCCTTTGCTATGGATGGGGAACTGCTCCAGGTGCTACGGATACAAGTGTGAGCGGAACACACACAGTACCTGACCTCAAAGAGCATCAGTTCCAATAAGGGACACAGATGACAAACAAAAGAAAAACATGGGACTGGAGGGGACAGGATTAACAAACTCAGGACTGGGTCACGTCCTTCCCTTCCTTTAGGCCTCTGCCTTCCCAAATGGACTATACATCCGGTTCCCCTTGTGCAAGCCACTCATTAGACAGCCCCTGCTTCCTGGAGTAGGTAGCAGTACTGGCCCAAGGGGACACCTGCTGTGGGTGTTGTGCGGCCTCCGGGCCCAGGCCACCCCCATGTCTCTGCAGCCTGCAAGCCTCTGCCATTCCTCTCTGCCCACCCAGGCTAATGGCCCTGTACCCACCCCCATCTCCCTTTCTGAATCACACACACAGCACATGCCACAGCTTAACTCCATACCCCTCAGTCTTTCGGCCACACAGTGCCCTCGCCCCAGCCCCAGCCCCAGCCCCAGCCGGTACACTCTGGCCTTACCTTTCTGCTGGAAGGCTGAGGAGACATGGCTCTCACATCCTGAAGAGCCCCTTACTTCCTCCTCTCTCAGGAAGCCCTCCTCACCTGGAGCCAGGTGATCACATAGTTGATCATCCTAACTTGGAAGGCTCTCAAGAGGGGAGGGGCCACTATTGGTAATCACATCTGACCACAAGCAAACCGAGGGATGTGGTCTCCTAACCAGAGCCCAAAGCTGAGGTCTCATGCTCCAATCAGCCTCTTCGTCGGTTACCTCACCATTCCGTGTGTTCCGTGGAACACCTGAGAGAGTCACAAAACCAAAACAGAAACTAAAAATTCCACATTGAAGTGACTTTAGGAAACTCTGAATTAACCCAAAATAAACAGATTTCTTTTCTGTAGGACTTCCCAAAATTAATATGTGTTGGTGAGAGTATAGCATGTCATGTCCCTCAAGCCCATTTGACCATGGAATCCTTGTGCAGAGAGAATCCCATGGAAATAACACACTTGATGCAACACTGTCCTAGACAAATGGAGTTGCTCCCAGAACTTATACTGTCCTACAGTTTAGTATTGCGATATGAGCACCAAGACTGAGATGGGTTTAGACCAGCTCTGCCTCTTTGCAGCTGGGTGCCATTTTGCATCAGGATGCTTTTGGGTTTTTGTTTGTTTGTTTGTTTGTTTTTGTTTTTTGAGAGAGAGACAGCACAAGTGTGGAATGGGCAGAGAGAAAGAGAGAGAGAGAGAGAGAGAGAGAGAGAGAGAATCCCAAGCAGGCTCTGAACCACCAGTGTAGAACCCCATGCGGAGCTCGAACTCATGAACTGCAAGATCATGATTGGAGCCAAAGTTGGATGCTTAACCACCTGAGCCACCCAGGCTCCCCAGGATGCTTTTGGCTGCAAGTAACAGATATTAGCAGGTATTGTAGTTTATTACTGTCATAGCAAGAACTCCTGAGCTAAGCACTTCCATTACAGCAGTGTCCTCAAGGACCCAGCTATTTTCCATTTCTTCACCCTGCCATCTTCAGCATGCTGCTTGTCTCCTCTGGTGGTCACAGGATGGCCACAGCAGCTCCAAGTACAGTACTGTGAAACAAAGACATCCAGCAAAGAAGGCCGTGTTCTCCTGTGTACGTCATTACCATTTATTCTTTTTGTTGTTGTTTTTTTACCATTCATTCTTAACAAGGAAAGAAATTTCCAGACGCACCCCCCTCCCCCGTACCCCTATCCCTGTAGAAGTCTTCTCCTCAGGTCTCCGTGGCCAGTAGGGTGACCAACCATCCTAGTGTGCCCAGGACTGACAGATTTCCAGGGACTCAGCACTACCAGTACTAAAACAGGGACATTCCTGGGCAGCTTCGAAGTTCATAACTGGGTAGGAATGGACCACATAATTTCCTAAATCAGTCATTGGATAGGGGAATGGAATTGCCATGATTAATTTAGACTAATCAGGATCACCCCCTGAGGCAAGAGAGGGGGGCAGCTTTCCTGAATATGGAATGATGAGCACCCAGGCAAATCCTACGAGGAAGAGGGGAAACGCTGTTGGTTGGCTAGGCAATCAGCAGGGCTGCCTTATCTGTAAAATGAGATACAGTGATAATCTCTGCTTAAGAGGTAGTGGTAGAGATTAGATAAAATGACATATGACCAGGCCTCCCATAGAGAACCAACAATAGCATCTTTTTTTTTTTTAATAGCATCTTTTTAGTAAGCACTAACTGTATGCAAAGCACTGTGCTAAAGGCACCACGTGTGTTGTCACTAGAGCCACAGAACATTCTAGGAGACAGGGATGTAAATCTCATTTTACAGATGTTCCTGAGACGCGCAGAGGTTAGGTGATTTGCCCAAGGTCATACAGTGAGGAAGTTCTAGAGCCAGGTCTCAAAACCAAGTCTGTCGCACATCACAATGCCCATTTTAATCTCTCTAGCCTCTGCTGCCTTACAGAGTTGTGCATCAAATGCTAATTTCCTTCCCTTTCATCTCCAGCTCTTGGCACAGGGCTCAGCATTTAACAAGCATTTATTCAAAAAAAATTTTTAATGAGTAGGTGGTAGCAGCTGATACTCGTTGCAACCATAGAGTTTACAAAGAACTTTGCTTGAATTTAGGGTTCTCTCCTCCAAATCTGGTCCTCTTCCAGGACGCCTTTTACCCGCACGTGGCACCAACATCCAACTAGGTGCACAAACCAGAAAACTAAAAGTCATCATCAACCTTCTTTCTCCCTCCCAGTCATCATCTCCAACCCATTGCCAAGGCTGTCTCTCCAACCTGTACACCTCTCTCAGTCCTCTGTGACCTCGGCCCACATTACCATCACGTGCTCACCTGAACTGCTACAAGAGCTCCCTAACTACCCACGGCACCCAGCTTCTCCCCCAGTCTCTTCTCCATGCACGGCCAGGGTGCTTGTCTCAGTTTCCGACCTGCTCACCTGCCTAATGCAAACCCTTAACATTCATTCCTTTGGGGATAAAGCTGAAACTCCGTAACACAGCCTGGCCTCTGCCTGCCTCCCTTGCCTCATCTTCTGCTGTCTCTGCTCCCTCTCATAGTCCATAGTCTCCCAACCACCTCCTCCCCTGACCTTCCTGAAGTCCCTCCTTCTTGTGCTTCCTCCTGCCTTGGAATCTTCGCACATGCTGTTTCCTCCATTCTCGCTTACCTCGGACCTTAGCCTGGGTGCTCTCCTTCTGCTGAGACTCCCTGACCACCATGACCAGGTCAAATCCTCTTGTCAGAGGCTCTTACAGCACCTACTCTTCTTTAATGGTCCCTTTGGCACAACTATCATTTTACATTTGCTTGTGAGTCAGTTTTTATTTATTTATTTATTTATTTATTTAGAGGGAGAGAGGAAGAGAGAGAATCCCAACCAGGCTCCACACTGTCAGCACAGAGCCCCACGTGGGGCTCAAACCCATGAACCGCAAGCTCACGACCTGAGCTGAACTCAAGAGCAGTCACCCAACTGACTGAGCTACCCAGTCGTCCTTGTGTTTGTTTTTTTTTATTATTATTATTTTTTAATTTTTTTTTTAACGTTTATTTATTTTTGGGACAGAGACAGACAGAGCATGAACGGGGGAGGGGCAGAGAGAGAGGGAGACACAGAATCGGAAACAGGCTCCAGGCTCTGAGCCATCAGCGCAGAGCCTGACGCGGGGCTCGAACTCACGGACCGCGAGATCGTGACCTGGCTGAAGTCGGACGCTTAACCGACTGCGCCACCCAGGCGCCCCCTGTGTTTGTTTTTAAAGTAAGCTCTATGCAGGGCTTGAACTCACAACCCTGAGATCGAGTCACAGGCTGTACTGACTGAGCCATCCAGATGTCCCTGCTTGTCAGTCTGTTTGATTGATGTCTATCCCTCAATTAGCCTGTAAGTTGGGTGTCTGATTTTGTTGACCTCTCTACAGCCTCTCCGATGCCCAGCCATGGACATCACATGGTATGTTTTCAACAAATGTGTGTTTCACTATTAACTGGTTGATTAATCAATTAGGGTTTCACCCAGAATTCTCCGAGCTCCCTCTGGGCAGGGCCCTGCTTTAAAGCTTTTGTGTCACCACCTCCCCCAGCAGCTCACACAAGGCTGGGCCTGGGGAAGTTTGTAATGAACACTCTGAGTGACGATGACCACGTGGTTGATAGGGATGGGGCTGCTTGTCAGAAACAACCTGTAAGGGAGTGAAGCATGTGGGACAATAAAGGGGAAAGAGCTGAGGATGGGTGTGGTCTCAGGAAACCCTAGTTTTGGTCCGATGAGGGAAGGAAATAAGGAGCATAAATCAAAGATTGCACGGAGGAGTTGTCCCTTCTCTGGGCAAGGAAGCCAGCAGTTTGTGTGTCCCTTCCAGATGGTGGTCAGTGATTGGGCTGTCCTGCCAACTGGACCCAAGACACCAAAGGTGAAAAATGTCCCCTCCTCCCTCCAATCCCTGTGCCCTGAGGTACCCCCTCCCTTCCTCAAACCCTCGTGTTGGTGTCCTTGGGCTGCTGAAACAAAGTACCATCAACTGGGTGGCTTCAAACATCAGAAACGTGTTGTCTCACGGTTCCGGAGTCCAGAAGGCTGAAGTGAGTGCTGGCCGGGTCACGCTCTCCCTGAGGGGTCTAGGGGAGGATCTTGGCCTGACTCGCTCCCAGCTTCTGGTGCTGGTGGCAGTCCTTGGTGTGGATTGACTTGTGACATCATCCCATCTCTGCCTCCATCTGTGTGTCTCTGTGTCTAAATTTCCTCCTTCTTATAAGGACCTCAACTTAATCACATCTGCAAAGATCCTATTTCCAGAGAAGGTCATGTTCTCAGTTATCAGGGATTGGGACTTGAACTTACCTTTGGTTGGGGGCAGGGTGTGGACACAATTCAATACACTACCCCAGAATGCCACAGTTAACCTCTTCCAAACCTCTTTTGAACCTGCCCTTTCTGTCTCTGAGGCCAAAGTCCTTTCCCTGGGAGCTCTCTTCTGACCCCTCAGCCTTTGTCAAAGACAAAGTTATGCTCCTCATGCCCAGGAATATGCCCTGATGAAACCCTTCAATTCACACAGCTGGCAGTTTTGACTGGAGCCAAAGGCTTTCACGCCTTTTCTCATTTAATCCTCATGGCAGCCTTGAGGAGACTTATTATTATCCCCACTTGACAGATGAGGAAATTGAGACCTGGGGAAGGTAAGTCCTTACACAAAGCCACACAGCAAGGCATGGCAGAACACAGAATTCTTATGCCAGATACCATACCCTTAACCACTGCGCTCTTACCACTGAAACACTTCCTTGGTGAGCTATCCGCCAGCTGCCAAGAGGGTTCGAGTAAACCCATCTGGCAACTTAGAAGAGTGTCGTGAAAAAACTAAGGGGATAAGAGAGACTACAAAACTGGGGGCCTGTGTTTGGTCACTAGGAGGACCCAGGAATAAGGAGTCACAGATTGCATTAGGAGATGGAAAACAGATGCATAGGAGAAGTTTGGGGTGACATTTCTTTAGGGAGGAATTTTCCATTGGTGGTATTTTAAAATTCATTTGATGATGATCTGGTATAAATTTGATTTTTCTCTGTCCTACTTCCACATGCCCCACTCACGGTTAACATCACTGTGTATCCTGGAGCCTGCCAGTGTTCTGGAAGCCAGTTTGTTTTAAATGATGTTCAGCACTGGTCATGCAAGCATGACTCCACCATGAACATGATTTCCTCTGAAGGGAAGCCTGACTGTTCGTCACGCAGGTGTGGTGATACTGAACAAGCTATTTTCTTCAGTTGAATGAGGTAACTCTTGCACGTCCGTGATTACTGAGACACTCCTCAAGACACGCAGGCCAGCCACAGATCCCTCGATGGATGCAGTCACTCGGAGTGGATTTACAACGACTCACTTTTCATTTAAGCATTTTTGCTGAGTGCCTACTCTGTCTTAGGCTCTATGTTGGGTACTAAGGATAGAGAAATAAGCCAGACTTAGTCTCTCCCTTCAAGGAGATCATGTTTTATTGGGGGAGACAGGCAATTACAACCAATGGGATCAATGCTTTGAGAGAACGCTATCAGTTGAGATTCTTAGTTGTACACACCGTAATCTACGCTTAAGTAGAAAGAGAAGAGAATCGGGCTCAGTGCTACACAGCTGAAGGTCAGGGCCAGCCAAAACGCCCAACCCGTTTTCAAGTGGAAACATCACCACCCTGCCACCTGTTGCTTAGCACCTATGTGAATGGCTGCCTATTAGAAACCCCTCCATGGGCACCCCCATCACAGATGCTTTTCAGGTGATGCTGTCTAACTGCATGCAGTCATCAATGTCCATTATGTACTTCTACCTCTGTGTCTTATCAAGGACATCTTATTTTTTTAAGGACTTTTTCTCTCGTTTTTTAATGTTCATTTATTTATTTTGAGAGAGAGAGAGAGAGAGAGAGAGCACGAGAGGGGGAAGGGCAGGGAGAGAGGGAGAGAGAGAGAATCCCAGCCAGGCTCCACATCGTCAGTTCAGAGCCTGATGTGGCGTTTGATCCCACAAACCATGAGATCATGACCTGAGCCAAAATCAAGAGTCGGACGCTTAACTGACTGAGCCACCCAGGTGTCCCACAAGGACATCTTCTTGATGGAATCTGAGCTGTAGAGGAATGTGGGAAATGTTTTCCAGCCTCTATGCCACAGGAAGGCAATCTAGAAGGGGTCGGGCAATTGGATATTTGTATCTGGGGTTCAGGAAAGATAAGTGGACTAGTGAACTGGGCCATGTCACAGAGGGTTTGCCTGGGTGCAAAGATTGGTGAGGATGGTAACCCAGACCAGGTACAAAGGTGCTTCCACTTCAGTTCACCACTGAATTCACCACTGAAACAGCAAATGAGGTGGTAGAGATAGAGACACAGTGTGAAGGTAGCTCCCTGATGCCTGCCTAACTCATACAGGAGTTAGAAAGTGAGAAATCCACCAGGGAAGGGGAATCCTGGCTGCTGCTGGCTACCGTTTAGTTCATTAGGCTAGAACTCTGCACTCAGGGATCTACTGATTGTCACGCAGGCAATTCCAAAATTCTATTCTGATATGGAGCAGTTCTAAACAATGAAATACTGAAGTGTTTTGCATTAAAACATAAGTGTTGATCAGGGGCGAACTTAAACCAGGGACACAGACAGAAAGTAGTCCTTCCTTCTCACCAGCCACTAGGCAGAAAGTGGAAAGCCTTGATTCTAGGTAGGGATATCTGGTCAGGAATGGATCCTTGCTTATAGATCAGGAGCTAAGGAGAGAGACAGCCACTGGTGAGTCTCCTCCTCTCCTGAGGAGGGGTGTGAGTGTGGACCCCAAGGATAAGAACCTAGCGGTTCATATAAAATAATTTCCTCCATATCTGCATCACTATTTCTCTCTTGTTATCACAGGATTTCAGCAAAATTTTGTAGAATACTTCTTTAGCATGCTTTGGGAACTACTTGTCCCAAAGATAAATGCACTTATCTAGATTTGATGAAGACTGAATTGACGAAAGGGAAAATCACACGGATTCAAGATGCATTAGAAATCTCAAGCAGGATACAGAGAAAGACATACATAATAAGCACATTGTGATAAAACTGCTGAAAATCAAAAACTAAGAGAAAATCTTAACAGCAGCCACAGAGATGCATTCCACTACTTTCAAAGGAGTAATAATAAGACCAATAGCTGACTTCTCATCAGAACCAATGGAAGTAAAAAGAGAATCATCTCCAAGATGCTCAGAGAAAATACTTCCTAACCTAGAATTCAACAGCTTCAAAAACATCCTAAAAGAATGAAGGAGAAACAGACATCCTCAAACTAGTACAAGCCAGGAGAATTCAGCAGCAGCAGACCTGCACAAAAGGAGACACTAAAAGGGTGTTTTCAGGAAGAAAGCAAGGGTTCCAGATCATATACCATATGTCAACAGTAGAAACAGATAAACAAATATATTCATAAGATGGGATATTCACAATATGTACATACACAAGAATGTCCGGGGGAACATTGTTCTTAATAGCCAAAATATTAATATCCAAATGACTACCAACATTCATACATGCAGTACTAAACTTCAATAAAAGTTAATAGATTTGTACTCCCATCCAAGATGGAGTCATAAAGGCTAGATTTACCCACCTCCTTGAAATAACAACAACAAAATGGACAAAATGTATGATATAAAGTTTTCAAGAGATTGGGTACTACTAGGCAAGGAATGGGATCCTAAGAGAAAGGAAAATTGTGGCAAGCTTTACAACTGCCCGGCTGACAGCCTAGAGAGAGTTTCCAGGCCACCGTGCAGGGAGGGGGAATCCCCGGTGAAGCCTGGAAGTCTCCCTGAGTTGAGTGGATGGAGTTGGGAATCTGAAAAGACCCAGTTGGTTAGAGTTTACAGGGCAGAGTGCCAGAGATGAAAGAGCTGCATAGAGAGAGAATTCTGAAGATTTTCAGAGGGTGTCCCTCAAGTGTTCAATTGAGTTGTGATCAATGCACACACTGGAGCCCTGATTCCGTCACTTTCCATCAATCAACATTCCTGCTTTGAGCACCTACTGTGAACCGAGCCAGAGTCAGGGCAGATCTCTTCCTGCCATTGAGGGGCGCCCAGTCTAAAGGGGGAAAGAAACCACATGCCCCTAAAGGGCACACACTGCCTGCAGAGTCTCAGCTGAGAGCCAGATTGATGTTCAGAAGCAGATGTGGAGATAAAAGAGAGCCTATTGCTCTGACCTGCCTCTCCCCTCTCTCACCCCAGCACCAGGCAGATGCAGGGGCACTGTGATGTGGGAGAGACAAACCAGCTCACCAGGGCCATGCCTGCAGGGTGGGGCCTATGTGAAGCCTACCCTCCCTGGGATGGGGAGAGAACCTCGGGCCAGGAAATGGGAGCTGGTACCCAACCCATCCCTGTTTGGCCTCTGTATCATATGATCTTAGAGGGCCCTGTCCTTTCTGGGTTTCCTCATCTGACCCCGGGGATGCTCTATGAGCAACTTTTGCTCTGAGGGAAGTTGCTGCCAGCTGAGTTTCTGAGCCTCAGTTTCCCTTGTCTATAAAGGGGACAATAATTCCCACCCAGCCTTGGGAGAACCTCCCAATTAAGAGATTGTTCTTTTCCTCCAGCCACTGCCAAAAGGGGATAAAGAAGCACCAGGGGTTTGTGCAGAGGTGAGGGGACAGACAACGGTTGACCGTCTAAGGCAACATGGGGTGAGGCAAGTGCTTTCCTCCAATCCAGCTTCTTTTATCTCTCCCCAACTTATCCACCCCACTGCATCCCAGGCTATTTTGTTAGTTCCCAGAATTCCCACGTTCCTCACTCAGTTCTGCAGTTTCTCCAGTGATGACTTGGGAATGGAGAGTGGCAGCCATCTTGGCAGGAATGGCAGCACCTCCCATTTTCACACCTGTCTCGCCAATCTTCACACCGCATGGTGTACTCTGCTTCCAATACGAACCCATCCTTGTAAGCCCTCAGAGAACAGTCTGGCCACAGCATCTATATGCAGATTTCACTCACACACAGCTCCTTAGAAGTAGAGTGGGCTTCCCTCCCAGCACACCCTCCTGAAGGCCTCCAGAGGGGCCTCATCATCCCAGTTTGTAGACAGGAAAACTGAGACCAGAGAGGAAGAATCCGAGTGCTCATCCTGCCATGAGAGAAGAGGAAGTCCAGGAGGGATGTGGTGTGTGGTGACAACTCTTGCTTTGTGTTTCAGGAGAGAGAACATAGCAGTGCGAATTTCTGTCAGATAGGAGGCTTCCCCTCACGTTCTTGATCCTCCCCAAACCAACCATGCCGCCTCCTCCCCCTCCCTCCTCTCATTCTCCCGTTGACCCACTCTCCCTTCTCTTCCAGGCACTGTCCAGAGTCTAGCCTTGGGCACGCGGCTTGCCCCACTGCCCTGGGGCCCAGCTCCTGCTCAGGCCTCTAACCCCTTCACCTCCCTGCTCAGGGCTCCTTCCAGGAGACTGCAGCTGAGGCTAAGAAAACAGCATCTCCCTGCAGTCCGCCTGCATCATGCCCCTACGCTGTTGGACCACCTCATGGCATCCTTGGCTTGCTTGTGCTCCCCACCTCCAGGCCCCACAGTCTCAAGTGGACTGAGCTCTGGGAAGCTGAGCAGTGAGGGAGGGCTGAGGCCTTGGGCACATCCCCTGCGCCTCCCCACCACCCAGCCTGCTTTCCTGGCCTATCTGCAGGCTGGACCTCACCTCCTGTCCCGGTCCCCCCCATCCGCATATCAAGACCCTGGAGCCCAGCCTCCTCCTGAGGCCCCTGCATATTCCAGCTAGCTCCTGCTCTGACTTTCCAGCTTCAACAGCACAGGACCAAGCGTGGCAGTGCTGTCTCCCAGTTATTTTACGCCCAGAGGAGGAGTTCCACCTATGCCTGATCACAAAGCTGGTACTGTCTTCCCAGGGATCCTTCCGCAGAGGGGGGCCACTTAACAGATACCTCCAGGAGACATGGGACCTCACTAAGGTAAGACTGGCAGGCCTCTGTCCTGTTCAGGGAACAGCTAAAGGAGTTTGGAGGCCCCTAAGAAACATTTCCCATTTTCCCTATGAAGTCTGTACAGTGTACCCAGTGTAGACTGTGTACAGTCAGTGTAGACCGTGTAGACTGAAGAGTGTGTCTGCCTATAGGAGAATGAGCGTGTGGGTCTGTGTGTGCATGTCTGTGTGTGAGAAGGTGTCTCTGTAAGTATGAAAGGGGCGTATATGAGTGGGTGGGAAGGAGAGGAGCCCCCCCGCCCCCTCCCCCACACCCTTCTTAGACCTCAGGGGAGGTGAGGAGAGTAAGGATCGAGCGCCATCTGGTGACCATGAGCTGCTAACTATAGGCCACCAACCACTTCACCTCTTTTCTCTTGCCCCTCCCACTTCCACAACACAACTACATAGAACTGATCTCAGATCCTTCTTTTGGGGCTCCAACCCACTTGCTCACCACTCCTACCCCCTACCACACTCCTACAGAGACAGAGACTCTGACCCCCTGAATCTCTTGCCTCTCTCCCAGAGAAAGAGCCATTGGAGGGGATTCAGGTAGGCAGGGCTCACATCTCAAGCTTGCGGATTACTTCTGTGAATTGCAAGCTACTTGGCTACAGAATGAAATAACGGTACCTACTCCAAAGAATCATTGGAAAGTTTTATGTAAAATGAAATCATTAAGTTGGAAGGGCTGGGCAGCTACAAGAAGCCATGGGGCTAAGTCTAGTGTTTTCAGATCAGGTGGGACCTGCCTTTTGACTCTGTGCAGACCCCCTCCTCCTACCTGTCTTCTCATTCATCCTCCCGCCCCTCCTCCGACCTTCCCCTCCCCTGGCAGCCCCAAACTGCTATTCCTTCCTTCTTCCCAAGGAGCTCACCTCCTGCTAGGGACTCCACCCCACACCTGGTTGCAGGTTAGAGTAGCAATGAGCAGCCACCTAGGGCTGTTCGTGGGACCCACATTCCACCCCCTAGTCCTCCCTCTGTCCTCACCTCCATGAAGTCTTGAATCCCTCCCTCCCTCAGCCAGCCCAGGGCACAGAGCATCAGCTCTAGAACGATCCCTGCCCAACCTCAACCCTGCAGTCCTTTCTCTACTTTCCAGCAGGATCTTTCTAAAATGCATGTCCAAGTCACTCTCCTACTGAAAACGTTCGCTGTCCCCCCACTGCTCACAGAGTAAAGCCAAACTTCACAGCCTGGCATTCGAGGCTCTCCTTGGTCTGGCTGTACTTCCCTCTGTCTCTTCATTCCCTGCGTGCTGGTCACTCCCCTTTTCTGTGCCTTTAATGAGCAGTTCCTTCCACCAGGAGTGCTTGGCCCCTTCTGCCCACAGGAACACAATACCTGTTCATCTCCCAAACCTCACTACTTTGCTTCTCAGGGTTATAATCCTGCCTGGAGCCCCATGGCCAAGCATCCCATGGGGTTGTCAGGTCCCATGACCAGATCTTCCTGACCAGGCTGTTAGACTCTCCAGACCAGGGACAAGCACAATTAGCTCTTGGCTATTGTGGTCTTGGTATGGGGTCTTGCATGCACGAGGAAAGACTTGTGAGCTGTCCCCTCAGGTGGTGAGAAAGGATGTGTCACACAAGGGCCTCAAGTGGGATTAAATGTCCTCAAGTGTGGGTTGAGCTGGGGACAGACAACAGATGCAGGGAAGGGGAGTGAGGTCCCTGAAGCGTGCACACAGGCTGTCTGTGCTCCTCCTTTGTTCAAGGGCTGGTAGAAGAGAGTCACACATTTGAAGTGGGCGGTGGGGGGGGGGGGGGGGGGGGGGCACAGGCAGAGGAGCACCTATGTCAACCCACACCAATGCTGGTGTTAGCTGCGCACCATTACAAGAGCTGTCCCCTGTCCGTCCCTTGTCAGCCTTGGACCCTATCAGGAACTGACCTGCCTCTACCTGGGGGTCCACTGGTCAGCCTGGGTCCTGTGCTGTAAGAGGACAGAGACACATGGGGGGAGCCCAAAGCAGGGGCTGGGCAAAGGAGGGGACAGGACCCCAAGTTCTTAAGGGAAGGCTAGCTGCCTGGAGACCATAGCCCAGAAGAGCAGATACCAAACAGTGACAAGTTGTGGAGCAGGAGAAACAGATAGGCTCTGTGGTCCCAAAGGCTGGCACCTGGGGCATTGTAGGTGTCACAGGATGGCCCCAATCATCTTCTCCCAGTCCTTCTTTCCTCCATCTCCTAGGAAAGGAAATCCCAGTGTTCGGCCCTTAATATATCAACCGTTACTGATCTGGAAGAGATGAACAGGGAGAGGAAATGGGGGGTGGATGTAGGCGAGAGAGGGGGTGGGTTTAGAGACTTTTGCCTGTCAGATCCTCCTTATGGTCCAATCTGGGATCTGCCCCTCTCTATCTGTGCAGAGGCAAACACTCTCACAACCAGAAGAGCAAGGAACTAACTCCATAGACACAACCCAGGGTTGCATCTGGTGTACAGTCAGACTCAGGGGAGGATTTATGGGGACACAGATAGGGAAGAAAGGAGGGGGTTCAGAGGCCCAGGCCCTGGCTATATGGGTATTCATGACCAGCAAGGCAGAAGACAGAGGGTTTAGGAGGAGCTCTAGGCTGCCTCCTCCAGGCAGCCTCCTTGATTGCTTCAGCCCCTCAATTCTTTTCTTTCTAGTCCACAATCTCTGCCAGCCAACATGCCCTCTCACTGCTCCATGCCCAGGTCTCCTCATCTGCCGCCATATCTCTAAGCCCCTACAGTCTGGCACAGGAGGTCTGCGACTCTCCTATAAGAGGGGCTAGACACAAGGGCTGGAGGCTCCAGTAGCTAAGGAGTTCTAAAGGGCATTTGCCTACCCCAGTTCTGTTCCCCTCATCCCCAAGTACAATATCTGGAAATAGCCCCAAGGGGGAGGGTTGGTAGAAAGAAATAGATTTATTCTCATGTACAAAGCGGTCAGCCCACGGGACCATATACAACAGTTGCACAGAATCCTAGAAAAACGCATCTCTCTAAAGGCAACTCAGAATAGGTAAGGCAGGTGGCCCCCCTCCCCCCACCCCACAACACATACAGAACAAAACAGAGAAGGGAGATGCCAGCAGCCGGGCTGACCCAAGAAGCCCAGCCCTATGGGGGGTCTCCCAAGCCCCAGGGCACGGGTAGATATGGCCTTGAAGAAGATAGGAGCCCTGCCAGTCGGCCCTGTCAGGGCTGAGGCAGCCCTCTCTGGCTGCAGGAATGGGGAAGGGGCTTGGACTAAGTGGGGGGGGGGACACTCAGGGGGCCACTGAAGGACTCAGGGTTGGCTCTTTGCCCTAGGGTGGCAGGGACATTCCATGGCTTCTCCTGGGACTCCACAGAGCCATGGGGACTTTGATATCTAAAAGGGGTCTTAGAAAACAGATTGTCCCACCCTCCTGTCTCACCTAGATAGGGGAAGTGACTTGCCCAGGGTCACACAGCCAGGGGAAGAATTATTGACTCAGTTGGAGCCTGTCTTCCAGCCCTGGGATCCTTCCTGCCCACCATTCCTATCCTGCTTTCTCCCTGACCCCCCTCTGCCCAAAGCACTGAGCTGCCCCTCTGGCAGCTCCCCAGGTCCCAGTGCCCACCATAAGTATGTGGCGATCCCAAGGGGCACCTTCAGCGGCCCCGTGGCTATTTCTAGTTGTCCAGCAGAGCTAATGACTGTTTCTAAGACCTATTCTCTGCTCATTCAGATGTCCCACCTTCTCCTTGCATGAGGACCCTGGAGAGGGAAGAGGGCACAGATCTAATGGGGCAGGAATGGGGCCCAGGAGAGACCATCCAGGCTGCCTCAGAGGAGTGGCTGGGGAGGATTTGCCAAGATGTGGTCAGAAGTGCAGAGCAGGGCTCGCTGCTCATCAGTCACCCCTGTGCTCTCAGAGGACAAATGACAAAATCTTGGTGAGGCTGGAAGTCTTGCTTCCATTATACAGACAGGAAAGCTGAGGCCCAGAAAGGTCGGTACTTGTTCAGGGTCACATGGTAAGTCCTGGTCTAGAACCTAGGACCCGTGGCTCTGGTCCCAGGGCACCCGGCCAGGCCAGTGGGGGGCTGTGAGAGGAGGCCTGGGCAGGGAAGGGTCCTGGGGAGGGGGGGGGGGGCTCACTCAGCATCAAGGCTGAAACAGCCATTGACAGGGGCCCCAGTGCCATCCAGCTGAGGCACCTCGTACTCCTCATCCAGGAAGTCCAGCGAGTTGTTGCTCGGGAGGCCGCGGATGGTGAATTTGTGAGACACTTTGGTCCAGTGCTCACGGTTAGAGGCCACACGTTCATATAGCTCTGCCGCCTTGGGGAACAGGTCCTGCAGCAGCCTGGGGGTGCAAACGGACATGGACAGGGTCACAAATCAGACTGTGAGTAGCAAGAAGGATTAGGGCTCTACCGCAGGAAGAACTTGCACGAGAGTGTGAGGCATAGGACTGGACGCTCAAGGAGAAAATGAAGTGAAGGGCCCGTTTATGGGCCCACAGGAGATAGCACCTGCATCTGCTGTGACTGCCACAGCCAGCCCTGTCCCCCCCAACCCCCAGCAGACCCCCTGAGCTCTCTCACTTGTAAATAGGCATCGCGATATGCTCCATAAAGCTGATCTGCAGCTCAGGGATGTAGGCCTTCTCCCGGTCCATCATCTCCATCGGTCTGTTGCCCATGGCCTTCTCCTGCAGGCAGCGAGTCATCAGGCCTGGTCCCCTCCTCCCTCCATCAGGTACCAGGATGAAGCTAACCCAGCCCCTCCCAGCCCCAGCCCAGGATCCCTCTCCCCACAACCTGGCACCAGCAGTCACTCCCCACTTACCAAGTCTCCCTGGGAGAAGAACTCTTTGTAGATCAGCTCCTGAAAGGCCAACACTCTCATCACAACTTGTGTGTGGAATCCGTCCACCTGAGCTCCTCTACAGCCCATTCCCAAACTGGCAAACTGAGGCATCCCTCAGCCCTCCTTCAGGGTCTGTCCGCACCATCCCCAGTTTGGCAGGGGGATGGCCCAGATGGGGAGGAGTGGCTGGGTTCTGGTCCACCTTCCGCCAGCCACTGACTTGCTGTGTGACCCCTGGTGAGTCCATGCCCCTTTCTGAATCTCCCCATCTGTCACCCGAGGTGGTCTAGGTTTCTGTCTCCCCAAAATATAGCCAGGCTGAGCTCAGCACAGAGAGGGTGAGCAAGATGCAGGAGCCACAAAGAACTTGGCGGGGTGTGCAGCCTGCACCCTCCCAGGGAGGGGCAGCACTTACTGCGATCTTCCTCGTAGTCTTCCAGCCCTTGGTCTGGTCAGAGAGGTCACAGGAGGTCATAAGGAGGCAGAGGAGGAGGCTATGGTGTTGCTTGTTCGTTCGGTCATAACCCACTGTTGGGGAGAGCGTGTGGTCAAGGAGAGGAGGCCCCACCCCCTCTCTCTGAGGGCAAGGTCCCCAGGGCCCACCTATGTGGTCCATGAAATTCGGCACCCTGGGTGGGAGCCAAAGGGTCGGTGCTGCATCTGCCTGGGTTTGGTGGGTTGATGCTGGAGAGAGTAGGTCTCTCTCAGCACATCCCCCTCTTGGTGGTCCTTTCCCAACCCCAAGGTCTGGGCTTTAAAGACAGGCACCTTCGGCCATCTTCTGGAGGTCCTTGAAGATGCGGAGGTGGTGGGCCAGATCGGTGGCCAAGATGATGTCCCGCATCAGGTCCAGCATACGCTGATAGTCCTGGGCCAGGGTGGGCAGGGGAGCGAGGAGGTGTCAGGGCCTCCTGTCAGACACCCCCACCCACTCCCTCGGCTCCTTCTCCTGCCTCAGGCCAGCTCTGGGCTCCCACTCCCTCACCCCCAACCCTAGCCCCATCACCTTCCGGGAGAAGTGGTCAAAGATGTTGCAACCATGGGTGTTGAGGATGGCGATGGCCTGAGCGAAGTGGTGCCTCTGTGGGGAGAGGAATGATGGGGGCCCAGCTGGGGCCGGGGGCTCTGCTGACCACTGATGCCAAGAGAGGGAGCAGGACCAGTGCAGCCCCAGCTCCCAAGGTGAGCAGAGCAGGCAGAAACGGGGAGTCGGGGGTCCTAGTTCCCTTTCTGGGTTCTGTTTCAGCCCTCTGTGTGACCCGGGCAAGTCCTCGCAGGCTCTGAGCTTCAGATCCCTCAGCTGTCACATGAAGGGACATGACAAGGCAAGCTCTGAGGACTTCTCAAACCGGGATGATTCTGAAATGATCCATTGGAGTCCTAGACACTAATTCATGCAGCAAACATTTGTTTGCTGACAAAGAAAGACAGTGATGAGGTGAGGGCAAGGTCCCTGTCTCCAGATGCTGAAGGGCTGTCATTGAGAGAAAGAGCAGGCTGAGCACAGAATGCAGAGGGCAGAAGTGGGGCTGCCACAAGGCCTCATGGGAGGGAGTGAGCCCCTCATCTCCCAGGGGTATGCAAGCAGGGGCAGTCTCCAGAGGGATGTTGTAGCAGGCAGCAGGGGGCAAGGTGACCTTGTCCCAGGTTTAGCTCCTATTCTGTGCCAGACCCCATGCCAAGTGCAGGGAATTCAGAGAGGTCTCAGATTTTGTCCCTGCCCCAAGAAGCTCCCATCCTGGGGTGGGCAGACACAATTCAAACAACCTAAGGCAAAACTGGGTGTGATGGGAGGTGGAGCCATCCCAGGCCTGGTGGAGTGGGGGTGGAACAGGGTGTTCCCAGATATGCCAAGAGAGACATGCTAAATACAAGTGCTCCCTGTGCAAACCTGGGCTCGGGCAGGACCTTCAGGCTGACCCACATTCCATCCACACCTGCACCCCTCCAAGCCCATCCAGCAAAATGAGCCCGACATGCCCTGGGGTATGGCTACAGCTCTCACAGCCTGTCTGGAGAGCACGGCTTGGGAACAGGAGGAGCTGGGTCATGGTCTAACTATGTAAGTCACCAGCCTTAAGAGGATGATGGGCACAGGGATATTGGGCAGAATGGTGGTACCTCCATGACAGAGCCCTCGGAGCTGTAGAGAGCAGCCAGCACAGATTTCTGGAAAATCCCGGGAAATCTCCATTACTCCTTACATCCAGATGCAAGTGCCTGCCATATTAGGCTAGGCATTGCCCTGTCCTCCCTGCCCTCACCATTCCCCCACCTCAGAGCCCAGGCAAAGCCTTGGAGAGCCTCCTCCCATCTCCAAACCGGCTCCCGGTCCCACCAGCTCCCATCTCTCCTCAGGCTGGAGGAATGAGACTCCCAGATGCCCTGAGGAGGGTGCCCACTCTGAGGAGGGCAGAATCTTACTGAGGCCACCTGGAAGGAATTGTTTGTGCCTCTGTGGTCCAAGTCATGACACATGCAGGAAATAAACAAGGCGAAGATCTCGATGTCCCTGGTTGGGAGGCAGAGGGGAGAGGGAGATCAGGCCCCTTCCACACATCCAGAGGAAGAATGGCTACATGAGATGTCCAGGAGCCACCAGACAGGAGCCGGGGACACCTGGGTCCCCTTCTGGGAAAGCAGCCCTGGTTTGGAGTTTGACAGGCTCACTGCTCCATGAGTATGGGACATGTGACTGTGAGCAAGTCCCACCTGGAAAATGGGGCAATGTAGCCTTCCTCAGAACCATTAAGAGGGATCGTGGGAGGTGGTGTATGTAAAGTGCCTGTCATCCTTAGGTGCCTCCCCTATCCCAAAGCAGGGGACTGTAACAGCTGCCAGACTTGGGGGTCAGTGCAGACACTCACTCGAGGTAGTTGGTAAGCTCCAGATTCTTGTAGAGCAGGTAGCAGAAGTGGGAGACAGAAAAGGCATGCATCCAGTTGTGGTAGGGGGGATCCCGGTAGCCCTTCTTCACCATCAAACAGAACCTGGCGGAGGGGAGAGGGCAGCAGAGGGGCCTCAGGCTCTCCTCTTTCAGGAAGCCCTTCAGGCTGTGCCTTGCCCCATTCCTTCCCTTTACTCATGGTCCCAGTGCCTGTGAATTGCCTCTCACTCACGGATCCTCTCCACTCCCACAGGCTGGGCCACTCCTAGTCGTCCACAGAGACCCCTTCCCAGAATGCTGGGGCAATGGATGTGAGAGTAGAGGACAGAGGGAGGCAAAGACCAGGGCTGCCTGCACGTGGAGGGGAGGGCTGGGGCACACACCGGGCCAGAGTTGGGCAGTCAATTTTGTAGTTATTGATGAAATTCATGTCCTGCAGCATGCTCAGGATGGCCTGGAGAGAGTAGAAGGGAGGATTCAGAGGGACTGTCTGTTTCAAAATGGGTCCCCTGCCTTGCCCCTTCTTGAAGCTTCCAAACTTTTGGAATCTTAGAACTTTAGATCTGAACTGGAGAACCATAAAATGGTAGAGACAAGCATTCTCGGAGCCACGAACTTTTAGAAACGGGACCGAAGAACTCTTGGAACCAAACTCACACAAAATCTTAGAAAGCTAGGGAGGGAGGCGCCAACCCTGAGGCCACGTGCCCCAGGCATTGTGGGCTCTGGAGCAGCCCTTGGCGATCACCCAGTCCAGCCACTGAGCCCTGGGCAGGCCCTGTGGCCCACACTGGCAGACCACATGCCCACTCCATCTCTGAGGGAGGCTCGCTAGCTTTTGGTGATGACTCTGTCTTGCCAGGAAGTTCCTATCCACATCTAACTTAAATCTCTGGCTGTACACCCTCCACCTATGCAGTCAAATGGGGGGAGGGCCAGCTCACCATGGAAGTGTCATCCTCGGGCAGAGAGCGAGGAGTATAGGTGAAACTGGCAAAGTTGGAGTCAATGGCAGCCACAGGCTGGATCCCATCATGGAGAAGTTTGGTGTATTCATCATCAGAGACCTAGAGGGGAGCAACCAGAGTATTAGAAGATGGCCTCCACCCCCATCCAGTGTCCTCACCCTCAAAATCCCACAGTGGGAGGGAGCGCCCTGGCCCAGAATGCACCCACGGCAGGGCATGGATACTCCAATCCATGGGGTATCATTGGCAGGAGACCACTGTGGTACAGCCCACCTACTGTGCCTCCTCGCCTGTGACAGCCCTCGTCTGTGACAGCCTGTCCTCAGCAAAGACACAGAAACACCACTTCGGGACACCACCAAACAATGCCAGCCTTTCATAGACACTAACTTGAGGATTCTTTCTTTTGGGGCTAACATCCCAGAGTCTAACCTTAATCCTTCCTATCACAGCTTTGACCCTATCCACAGAGCCTGAGACCTTTTGGTTTGGACACAGGGAAGAGGAAAATGACCACCACACAGTCTGAACTAAAGCCCAGGACAGCTTTTCTGAAACAGGGTCTGGGAATGAGACAGAATATCAGCAGGCTACGGAAGCATGCATGACCACTGAATGTAGGCGAGCTGTGGGAAGGGCCCTGAGTGAGCTTCCTAGCCTTCAGTAATTCTCAAGGTGGGAGTCATCACCGGATATGGGGAACACCTGGCCAAACCAAGTTCCTCCCCGCGATGGGTCCTGCTGCCAGCCTTGGAGCTGAACTGGAAACTGCTTGGAAGAGGCTGCCCCAGAGGAGAGCAGGAGGCCAGGCATTGCTTTGAATCTATCTTCTTATCTTCAGGAAAGGGTGATCAGAAAACCCAGGCTGGTCCTGGGCCCCCGGGGAACTGGGAGGCAGGGAAGAAATAGGTGGGCTGCAGGGGACCCTGGGATACTGAGAAGAAGGACAGAAGCTCCGTGCAGGCCTCACCTTCATGTGGTACATCATCATCTCGTTGGCTAGGTGGCTGCGATACTGGGCCTCATTCACTTTCTTGTATAGGAGGGACTAGGAGAGAGAGGGAAAGATGGGGCTCAAACTAGGTGGCTATGAAACTCAGAATGCCCAGGACTGGGACAAAAGGATCATATAGGCCACCCCCCCCCCCCCCGCCCCGTTCCTGTCCCATGCTGGCTCTAGTTTAAGCTTTCAAGATCCAGCCAGAGTAGGGACCCCCCCTCTGACTTTCACCCATACCTTCCCCCCTTGCCCCTCCTCCCCAGGTCCTCTTAGCATTTGATCTGGCACTTTGCACCCCCTCCTGAGCCTGCCCCAGTCTTCAGTCATGGAGCCTGAGTCCCACAGCAGAGACAGAGACGCAAGGAATGGGTTAGCCTCAGGAACCTAGTGGTTGGATTCCTGGCTCAGAGCCAACTCTGGACAATGAGACCCAACATTTCCCAAAAAGAAGCTGACCAGGGGCTCGGGTTGAGGCTGCTTGGCAAAGAGGGTGGGTATTAATGACAATTGGGGTTTCCCCCGATCCCAGGAGGCTAACTTGGCAAGATAGGAAACAGTATCCCCCCCAATTTTCAGATGGGAATCTGAGGCTAGAGGTGACCAGCAGGAACTGAAGGCTGCACAGCAACCCAGCAACAGAGCTCAGACTCACAGGGCCCGTCTGGACACAGCCAATGTGAAGGTGAACAGAGGGTCCTGCACCGGCCCTGCCCTTTCCCCACTCACATGGGCTATGCTGATGCCACAGTAGATGGAGAAGGCGGTTGCCAAGTCCTCGTCGAACTTGCTGAACCATGGTCCGTTAATCTTGTTCACCAGCTCGGCCACACCGATGACCTCTGGGGGCCGGAGAGGGGCTAGGACCGGCTGCTGGATGTGTCCGGCGGCGTCCGCCCTCCCAGGGTGTCCTCAAGGGACGTCCCAGCCAGGGTAGTCCCGTCCTGTCCTTTCCGCTCCCGGATGCTAAGGCGGTGGGGAAGGGTCGCCGACCCTCCGCTCGGCTCCGCCCCATCCTGCTCAGGCCCCGCCCCCGCCCGAGCCCGCCCCACTTCCCGGAGCTGCCCGGAGCTCGCACCCTGGTTCTCGTTCTTGATGGGGAAGCAGAGGATGTTGCGCGTGCGGAAGCCGGTGCTGTCGTCCACGCCACGGTAGAAAAGCGGATGAGCGTACGCGTCCGGGATGTTCAGGATCTGACCGGTGGTTGCCACGTGGCCCGCAATGCCCTGGTCAGCCGGGATGCGGATCTCGTAGCTCTGCCAGGGCAGTGATGGAGTAGAGAGGAAGTCAGCGGCCGGCCACAGAACGGACCATGGACTGTCCCGCTTCCTCCTCCTTGGGCGCCTTGTGGACTCCCGGCCCCCAGGACTACGGCCACACACTCCCTCCGCGCGCCCGTGCCTCACCTCGTCATCCACCACGCCCCCGTCGAACACCTTGGCCACCAGCTCATTTTGATCCAGCAGGAACACGGAGCAGCTGTGGGGAGACAGCCACGGTCCACAGGTCCCTGACAGCCCTCTCCGACCACCCCCACTTCTCACGACTTTAGGCAAAGCCTAGATTTCTGAAGCCTGAAAGGTGCTATCCATTATGAGAGACCCTCCTGAGGGCTGGCTGACTCCAGACATTAGTTAATCCCAATGATTTTTTTTCTTGTAGTGCCTACTATGTGCCAGGCACTGTGTTAGGAGCTGGGGACCCAGGGCCAACAAAGTGAGCCCTGCCCCTGCTATCATTGAACGTTATTAGTGAGGGTCACAGGCATGAAATAAAGGATCACACAAAACATGATAGCGTCCCGCAAGAAGGCAGTGGAGGGGAAAAAAGAAGCGAAGAAGGAAGGGGATGAGGACCCAGGACTGGGGCCTCTCTCACCTTACCCTGGGGTAGACTAACTTACATCTCAGCATTGCTGAGGTTTCTGGCCTCTGTGATGATCTCCTGGAGCAGGACAGAGACATCATCTGTGGGAGGGAGAAGCATGGAGGGCAGTGGTGAGACCATGCCGAGGCCAAGCCCTGCCACCTCTCTTCCCCAAAATGCCAGTCCCCGCTCCCACCCACAGCCAGGCATGGAGGCCAGTTCACTCACCCAGGTGAGTAAAGAGGTTCTTTGCCACTTGGAGAAGAGCCTGGAATGGAGGAAATGAAAATCATAGGGGTTCACATTGCAGAGGTGTCACACCTTCCATCCCCCTGCTTCCAGTAGCTCCAGGGTCTTCTCATGCCCCCTTTAGGGCTCTCTGGACAGGCTGGGGACTGGCACAGTCTAGTTATATCATTTGGCTACCAAGTGAAGGAGTGAAAGTATAGCCCCAGTGAAGGTGCCCAGTAATCTTGAATCTCAGATGCTCATTCACCTCTGCTCTAGCTGCCCAGATGTTGCTGTAGTACCCAAGTTGAACACTAGAGGACGGTCACATACAGTGCCTGCAGCCAGCGGCGCCGTCCTGAGGACCCACCGACCTACCTCTTTAAGAAGCCTCCAGGGCACCTAGGTAACCTTCCTGCCAAGGGTCCAGAAAGACATGGGCTTTTCCCTTATGGATGACGCTCTGGGGCTGAGAGCTGGGCGACTTCAACCCCAAGAGTGGCTCCTAGAAGGTCACTCACCTGGCACTCACACTTGAGCTTTTGCTCTTTCTGGAAGGCCAGGGTGCTGGTGAGCACCGTGCTAGTGTAGTGGAAGCAGTGCTGGATCACATGCTCATCCTGGTCCGTGAACCTGGGGCAGAGGGCAGAGGTCACTGGAGAGGCAGTGGACGATGGACTTCTCCCTGTTTCTCCTTACTTTCATTTCTCCAGGAAGCCCACTCAGAGACGCAGTAGCTAACCATCACTCCCCTCTACTGGGGCTGTTCCCTGCACAGGCAGCTGGGCCAGCTTCCCCCTCAGACTTGGGGCTCCCTGAGGGGAGGACTCTAATCCTCCTCAGACTATTGTTGATTGAAGCCAGAGCCATGTCTCCATCCTCTGACTTCGGATTTTTCCAGACTGAGGCTGGGTCTCTTCTCTCGGACTAGAGACTTGCCCAGGCCAGAGGTGGATATTCTCCTGCTCTTCCCAGGGGCCCTTCCCAGGGCCTCACGAAGTACCCTGTCTTGTCCAGCTCCTGCCACTGTCCTACTCACCCTGAGTCTGCAGGCCCTGATCTGGTGCCTCCATAGATCCTGAGGTGTTTGTGAGGAGGGTAGTGCCCACCTTACTCAGACAGCTAGCCCCAAATCCTTTTTGAGGTTATTCAATCTGGCCACCAAATGACTCATCACTAGGGAGTTTTGTGGGGCCGGATGGACCAACTTGGGGCAGGACCTGCTCTGGGGAGATGGGTTAGCCTCTCCATGTGGGCGTCTTCGGAGTGAGGGGGAGCAGGGAGCACACCTCAAAGATCTTGACCTTCTCTCTGCCCCCAGATTTCCCTGCCTAGGCTTCTTCCCATTTTATGGCTGGTCTCAGTGCTCCTCTGCCAGGATATCCCCCACTCATGCTTGCTGCCCAATGATTTGGGTCTACATCCCCATCCCCACCAGCCTGTGTCTGTCTCCCCACCTTCCCTACCAGCCTGTGTCTGTCTCCCCCTTCCGTACCATGACATTTGAGGCCCCTCAGTCTGGTCCCACTCACCTCTCTCCCCTAATCTATGGGTATCTCTCATACTAAGCCATACTAAGATCCTCATCGTTCTGAGAAAACCTCAGTCTCTTTCACACCTTCACGCTTTTCCCCACACTGTTCTCTCTGCCTAGAATACCTTTCCCACCCTCCTCCCTCTTGGCCCTGAAAATAAACTCCAAGTCTTGAAGGCAGGGACCATGACTGTACCACCCAGTGCAGAGCCTGGTACCAGGGAGTTATATGGGAGGTGTTTGCTGAATGTTTTAACTATACTCTACCTCTGCCCTGGCCACCAGCCCCATCACATGCCCGGCTCAAGGGACTCTGGAGTCCCTGTTCTCTGGGCTCCAGGCAGCTTGTCCGCAGTCACTGCTCTGAGCTGAACCCCACCTTGGCTCATGCAATCATTCAGCACTCACTCCCTGAAATATGTGGGACCCAGAGATGGCCACAAAGTTGTCACCAAGGCCCCATCTCATTTCCCTTCTGACACCACCTTTCCTCCAGGTTTAGGGCCATCTCAGAACCCAGTCTCACAGACAGCAGCCCCTAATGAGCCCCTTCCCTCTGTACTCCCCTCCCCAAAGGCCTTTCCGGGGCCACCTGACCAATGCAGGGCTGGATACAGTAGGTGCCCAACTTGTGTTTATTGAATGGTGTCAATGCTCCCACCGCTAGGATACCAACCACAGATGACACAGATCCACATCCTCCCTGCCTCAGCAAGTTCTACTTCATCTCTGTCTTCACTTCTCCAGGCCTGTCCAACTGCCTACAGAGCTCTGTGCTGGCGGGTCCTGCTACTCAGGTCTATGACTTTCATATCTCTGCCCCACCTATGCAGACTCTGTCCCTGTGCTTCTGACATCTCTATAGTCCCAACATCCCGGTCTCCACTTTCTGCAGGACCTTCAGGCCCTCAAACCCAGTCTGCTTGCTTGAGCCCCAGGGGCCAAGCTCTTTGTCAGTATCTCTCTGCATCCCAGAATCAGGACCCACCCCTCACCTGCCTGTTTCTCCCTCCCTATATGATCCAGGCACAAACTGCTAGACCATCTGGACCAACTCTGGCAGCATTCACATACTGAACCTTCACCCAGGATAGACATGGCTAATCAATCACAGCATTGTTTCTCACTAAACTAATATTCATTCTCAACCCACTGTTTCAGGCAGCTACCACCAAGTAATGAGTTGGAGTAGAACGCCAAATCTATTTGTGATACTACTTTTAGACCCCAATCTGACCTCAGTTCTTGCAAAATGCTTCCTAAGCCTCTTTACCTGACTCTGCCCTGCCCCTCCATTTCAAATGATTCTTATAGCTGCCCTATCAGTGTCTCTAAAGCCCCTTAGCTTAGCCCAGCCCCCCAGCCTATTCCCTTTAGCCCTTGCCCACAGTGTGATTGCTGCTCTGTGGATCCCAAGGAGTTCACCCATCCCAGAACTTACCACCCCTCCGTCAGCCAATTCCCAGCAGAAAAGCCAAACAGGGTGATGGCAAGTGGGGGAAAGACCAGTACTCTAGCAGTGGATAGCCCAAACTGGAGGCAGTGGGCAGACAGAAGGGGAACTCATTTGGACCTCAACGTGATTTGAAATAAGCCAAAATGGGTGATGGAGAGTCAACAATTACCTGCACCCCAGCCAGCAGCTGCAAGGGTCTGGCACCTTCACAATCCCATAGTCTCTTGCAGCAACAAACCATTTGACCCACCACTGCTGGGGCAGTATCCCCTGCCTGGTGCCCTTCCCTGTTACCCTAGTAGAGAGCCCTGCCCAGTCTTTCAGCTTCTGATCCACTTCACCCCACCAAGACTCACAAGTCTCCTCCGAGCTTGTTGAAGGCGCAGGCCAAGGCCACCACCTGGTCAGTGGCCCGGCTGATGACAGGAACGCAGAGCATCGCCTGCAGCTCACAGCCCAACATGCTTTGCAGCTGTTGCACATCCTCCTGCAAAGGGGGAGGTGTGTCAAGGCAGGGAAGGAGGGAGGGACCATGCTTCCTTCCCCTAGCCCTCCACCACACTCTGCAACAGGCAGTTCTAAGGGACCTCTGTGAGATGGGAAACCCTAGGACATGGGTATGGGTTGGGAGAAGGTCCCTGGGGCTTGTTTCCCCCATTCCCAGGCTGCCTTGTCCCAGAGACCCTGTCCCTTTGCCTCGTCCCCTGGTCCAGCCAGGCCATGGCTTACCGAGGTGAGATCCTTCAGCTGGATAGATTTCTTATCTTCCACCACCTGGCCCAGGCGTCCTGTCGTCAACTGGAGAGTGAAGAGAGGCTGAGCCAGGGCCTAGTTCTCTCTAAGGTCAGGTGACCTCAGACTCAACCCCCCTCCCAAGTCTGGAAGTTTCCAGACCTTCCAGACACCTTCTTCAGTAAGTCCAAATGGTGGGTAGAGTCAACACTGGGGGGCGGGGGTGGAGGGTGGGGTGGGGTGAGGGTCTGCTCTTGACTAGAATCCCCTTTGGATGACTTTAGGGTCTAACCTAATTAGGAGAGAGAAAAGCAAACCCCAAGGATTCTCATTGATCTCAAAGATCCTGAGAGAGCCAAATCCAGAAATGTTCCAACAGAAGTGAACTGGCCCCAAGTAAGCCTTTCTATAGATTGTAAGAGAGCTCTCCTAATGGATCCTGTTCATGAAAGATCGTGACCTCTTATAACATTTCTTAATAGATCCCAAGATCCAGATAATTCCATCAGATTCCAAGAGATTCTAGTAGAGACCCCAGTCTCTCTGGGCAGATCTCTGGAGTGTGTAGCTGGCCTTAACTGCTCCCACAGAATCCAATACAGAGGACGGTGGCGAGACTCACCGGAAAGCTGGTTTCTTCCTCCAGCACTTTATCTCCGATTACCTAAGCGGCAGAGCGGGGGTGGGGGTGGGGGCAGTTAAAGGGTGGGCAAGGCTGTTCCCCTCGGCGACCTGAGCCCCCCGCCCAGCCCCATAGTGGACCTGGGCCCTCACCTTGCAGGAAAGCTGGAGATTATCCTCGGACACCAGCAGGAGGCAGCAGCGGGATGCCTGGGTCTCCTGCTGCAGCTGAAATGCAGGGACCGAGAGGGGCTGACGGCGGATCTAGGGCCACCCCCACTCCCCAGCTCTCGCCTCTCTGAGGCTCCTCAGGTAGAAGGAGGAGAGAGGAGGGGCAGGGCGTCGGAATCTGAACTGAGAAGGAGGGCTCACTGGGACCTAGGTCCCTGGAGGATCACAGGGGGAGAGGCACGGGCACTCACGTATTGGAGGACTTTGAGCTGGAGGGACGAGGCATCCAGGTCGTAGAGTTCCCCTGCAGTGGCGACGCGCCGGTCAGAGAGAAGGCTCGCAGACTTCCCCAGAGGTGCTCCACCTGCCCGCCCAGCCCATGGACCTCCCTTCCAATTGCCACCTGGCTCCCCAACCCAGACCGCACCACCTCCAAGAGGCCCCTCCCTTCCAGGTTAGACCCGCTGGGCGGGGTCCTTACCGCACAGCTGCAGGATCTTTTGGTCCTGGTCGGTGTGAGCCACACCGCCCTTCTGGTCTCCCGCCACCCCCGCCGGGGGGTTCCGGACTGCTGCCGAGGCGGCGCCAGGCCCCCGGGGCTGCAGAGCCTGCACCCTTCGCAGGGCCACCAGAGCCTGGGACGAGCAGGGCGGTCAGCGAGTCATTCGTCCCACCTTCACCGCACACACCGCGTCGGGACCCTCGCCCTTGTTCAAACCGTTCTCCGTCGCGGGGAGCCCACCATCCCCATCCTGGTCCCAAACAACGCAGCCCTCAGCGCTCCACCCCGCCTGTGGGCTCCCACTGCCCCAGGAGCATCCTTCCGCCCTTGAACAGCTGAGTACAGGGTTGTCTCCCCCGCCTGCCCCCAGGCTCTTACAAGACAGGGCAGGGTCAGATTTCTCAGTGTCTCTAGCACTCACGGGAGTAAAATCCCAGGAAAGAGCCTCATTATCGTGAAGGGCATGGTCTTTCCTAAGTATTGACAAGGTGTTTGTGTTGCCTCATCTCACCGGTACCATAAGCAGGTCAGTGCTATCCTTATCCTCATTTTCAGATGTGAAACTGAGGTTCAGAGAGGTTAAGTGACTTGCTCAAGGTCATACAGCCCAAAGATGCTGCACTGCTTGTCCAGCTCCCTGGCCAGATCATCTCCCCACCGGCTATGATGAGGGCCTTCAGCAGCCCCCATCCTACCTCAGCCCTACCCTCACTCACATGCTTCTCCACGGCTTGCAGGCTCCACTCTTCACTGTCACTCAGCTGGCCACAATGCACCTGGAGGAATATGAGAGGGGGACCAGCTATGACCTCCCCTAGCCTCCTGTCTCTGCCAGAGTGCCCTCCTCATGCCCAGCACACGCTTGTCCCCACCAACACATACACACTCCAGTCTGTGGGCTTCAGTGAGAAGCCCATCCTTCTGACCAAGCAGATAGCTCCTCCTTCCTCCAGGAAGCCTTCTGGGCCTAACCCAAAGAAATAGAACCTTTCTGATCCCTGCCTTTTCAGTCACTGTCCCATCAACAACACTGTCCAGGTGTTTAGTGAGGAAGGGAGTTACCCTGGACCCTCTTTCATCTCTCAGCCCATAGAAACCTTAAGCCCTGATTATGGAATCAGTGGTATTAGTCTCAGCCTCCAGCTCCACCTTTTCTGAGTTGGGGTTTGAGCCACCCCAAAGTCTGGAGCAAGGGAAGAGGTTCAACATTTAAGATGCACCTGCTGTGCCTAAAGAACTTGAGAGGAAGATGGGTGAATGAATGAAAGAAAGGAGAAAGAAAGTGCTTGCCTTCCATGTGATTCTCTCACTAGCCCACAAGGCAAGCTTCTACCCTGCATATAAAGCAAGGCCCAGAAAGGTGGAATTGCCTTGGCCAAGGTTACACAGCAGGAAGTGGCAGAGTTGGGACAGCACCACCTACTCCCTCCCCTCCTTTGCCTATACCTTCCCCTCTTTGGATCCACTCTCACCCCTCCCATCCCCCAACCTCCACCATCCCATCCCTCTCCAACTTCCCTGTGTCAGTCACCAGGAATATCCTCAGCCCATCTTATCTCTGTGAAGGCCCTTCCCCCTACCCCTGCTTGGGCAGTTTGTAAGAAAAATGAGAGAGAGACAGAGAGAGAGAGAGAGAGAGACAGAGAGAGAGAGGTGGTAGTCTGGGGTCCCATTGCAGGCCCTGCCAGCCAGGCTCCCCACCTTGTCACCAGCTTCCTGCGCTGACTCAGGGCAGCTCACCACCTGCAGGGCTCCCCACAGTGCCTGCATGGGGTCCCTCCTTCATCCTCAGCTCCCCACTCAGCAGCCCCTGCCCGCCTCTGCTCTAGGTACCCTGCCTGGAGCAGATGGAGAGGAGGAGCCCAGCAGGTTCTCAGAAGGCTCACAGTCTGGCAGGGCAGGGTGGAGTGGGGGATACAATTGGAGGGGTGCAGAACCTCATACCTGAGGAAGTAGGAGAGGGCAGACTGTGGGTGAGAACCGAAGGCTTGTGGGAACTCAGAAGGGGAGAGCATCTGGGAGGCTTCCAGAACTGGCACTGAAGTATGAGGAGGAAATGTGGGGCCTAAAGAGGGGGGGACACTGCAGGCAGGGGCTGTCCTGGCAGTCCTGGCTGGTAGGTGGCCTAGGGATATGAGGACCAGGGCCGGGGTGGGGTCCATGGTGCCGCAGGGGGAAGAGTCTTGAATGCAAGGCTAAGGAATTGGACTTTAGCTTAATTGTACTGGGGACCCATGGGGCAGATTTTAGCATCTGTGGACCAAAAATGGTATTGAAGGCTAAGCTCTGGATGAAGCGCCATCTATGACTCCCATAGGACAGGGAGCTGAAAGAGACTGAGGGCATGATTCATTTGTGTATGCTTACATAAACATGTTGGTATTTTACTGTGCTATCCTTTTTGTCCTTCTGCCTTGACCCATTTCTCAGGAAAAGGGAAGACTGGGACCACCCCCCCCCCGGCCACCGCAGGGCTGTGGGCACAACTAGTTCCTGGGTTGGCAATACAGCCTGGTGCCAGTACAGAGCTGGTAGACTGAAGGAGAGCTTCAAAAGGGCTGGAGAAAAGGAAGGAATCGCAGAGCCCACCCCCACCCACTGGACCCCACCCGCCCAGCACACGCTCCTGGGCTGCCTCAGCCCATCCCCACCCAGCATGTGCACAAGCGCACATACACAGTCTCATGAAAACCCTCCGCACTGCCCATACACTCGCTTTGCCATGGAGATACTCAGGCGTGTGTGCACACATGCGCACACAGAGTACAGTCCCAGACTCAAAGACATCCGCACACGCACACTCACAGAATCTACACCATCCATACGTGCACATGCGCACCTGTACACAGGATACTTGGGTCCACACACCCAAGAGCCACGCACACACTTCTGGCCCCCCACTTGCAAACACACAATCACCAACATCCACACGTGGCTTTCTGCTCACCAACAGGAACACACACTTGCAAGCTACTCTTTCTTGTTAGTTAGGGAATGTGTCTGGGGTCCGGCGGAACACTCAGGGGTGGGCACTGGGGCTGTGGAGAGGGTTGAGAGCCCAGCACAGCCCCTATAACCCTCACCCACATGAAGTTCAACATGGCTAACTGAACGAACACCTCATCCTCACGTAAGGAGCTGGTGTGACTGGCACAGCTGAAGAGAAGAATGGGCATAAATCACGCATCAAATGCTAGAGACCAGGGGCCGCCCACTCCTGGGACTTATTATCCCAGAACTGAAAAATAGAGCTAAAGACTCTTTCCACACGAAGAATCTGCAATCAAAGCACCTTGAACTACAGGGTGCAGAGGCCCAGCACTCAGCCAGGCAGCCCGGCACCTGGCTGGCATATTCCTCAGAGAGCCCTCCATTGACCGTTTCTCCATCAGGCTCCAATATTGCAGGGCTCCCTGTTTCCTTGCTAGCATTCACCATCATTTCTAATTCTATCCTTATTTCACTCACTTGTTTGAGGTCTGTCTCCCAACCCCTCCAGACGGTACGGTCTGTGAAAGCAGGGGTCAGTCACTGCTGTTTGCAGCACCTATAGCACACAATGCCTGGCGGTGCTCAAGAAATATGTCTTCCATTGATGGATGGATGGATGGATGGATGGGTGGATGGAAGGACAGCTGGAAGGACGGGTAAATGGATACCAAGAGCAAACAAAGACTCCGAGAGGGGAATGGGGCTTGTGGAGGAAGTAGCTGGTGAGTCAGCCCTCCCAAAATATCTGCCTTGTGGCACTCCTTTTACCCTTTGTACCCTCTGCCCTGAGGATCTGGTAGCAGTTAGGAGGGCTGTGGCTGCCTGGGCTGCCTCTCGAAGGACGTGAGATCCACATCAGATGTGTATGTGTCGGGGAGAGGGGTGTCCTGGGGAAGTTCATTTCTACCTGAGTCGGAAGGCACAGGCTTGGAGTAGAGGCGGACTGTGAATAATCTAAACACCTGTCAAGAGCTCCTAAAAAAACCACAAACTCTTCACTGCCCAGGGTATTTGAGGAGGTGGGCAGACAGTTGTCAGGAACTCCTCCTAACAGCCAAAGCCCCAGGTAACATCTTGCTCAACAGCACACATTCCACACCTCAGCCTCACCTGGATCAAGCTCTTTTTCCAACCACCCTGCTCCCCACCCTGCCTCGGCTCACGCTGTTCCCTCCTCTTAGAATACCCTTTCTAGTCTGCCTGTCAGCCTCCCCCCTACTCCCCAAAGCCCCACTCAAATGCTGCGTCCACCACGAGGCACCCCTTGTTGCCCCAGCCTCTGCCACTGGAGCACCTGCTGGCAGCATTTATTCCATTTGGCCAGTTGTAGCCTGAGGCTGTACCTGCCTTCCCCCAGACTGAGCTTCTAGAAAGCAGAAATGGGTCTCACTCCTCTTTCTGCCACCCTCCCTACACCCAGCTGGGATACCTAGAGCAGGGTTTTTGCTAGGGTGAATTAAATTTAATGTGGCCCCTCTGCCTCCCCAGCACACAACACACACATACACACTGGCCTTCCCCCTCCCCCCCCAGGAGAAAGCAGAAGCCTGGACTCCCAGCTCAACCTGAGCCAAGGTGAGCAGCGGTCATGGCAGCCATCCTCCTGCCCGCAAGATGAGCAAACTCCAAATGTCCTCCTCTTGCTGGAGTTGCTGCCCTTCTGACCCAGCCCCTCCATAGGAAATCCTTCTCAGGCACCCCCAGACTCTTCTCCCTCCGCAGAAGTGGGGAACCGAATTACCACCACCTCCCGCTGCCCACCTCTGCACATTGCCCCTGGCCCTGGTCCTCTTCCAAGCCACCAGCTCTGGCACAGATTGGGACCAAAAGAGGGAGGGAAGCCGTGCTGAGAACTCTGTGCCAACAGCAGATCCATCCCCTGCGGGAACAGAAGCTGGGGGTGGGGGAGCAGCTTGCCGGAGAAACCGGAGAAACCGGAGAAACCGAGGGGCCGGCAGCTCCCTCAGTCAGGCAGATGGGGCTTCTAGGAGACCAAGCCAAGCACTCCTTCCTTCCTCTCCTCTCCTGCCCCCCACCGCGGCCGCCCCCCCACTCCCACCACCCTCCCCCGCCAGCAGCTCAGGAAAGGTCAGGCGCCTCAGAAACCTTTAATTCCATTTTAATGAGCTCTGGAGGAGTCCCACGGGCTCAGGAGGACCCACTCTTCATCTGCCCACGCCCCTTAGTCTGTGCCTTATTGAGGTGGTGCGGTGGAAGCGGACCCCCAATAGTGGCGATATGGGGGCGCTAACCCTCGGTTTCTAGGACAGGACAATGATTTTGAATGCCCACCTCCCGTATGGGAGAGCAGGAAAGAGAGGCTGAACCAGCTCCACCAGGCTCAGCCAAACCCTGCCTGTGGAGCAGAAACCCGATGAGCTCCGCCAGGGGGCAGCAGAGGGCAGGGGGCGTCTCGGCCTGGGTTCTCTGCCTGACTGCACCCCCCCAACCCCGCTCCCCTGCCCAGGCCTGGCATCCCCACTTCCCACAAAAGCCCCTTTCCCCTCCATCTCCCTCTCCAGGAAGACCGCCCTGGTCAGCCATGGGGCTGGATGCCTTCCCAGGCAGCCCCTCCGGGTGGGCCTCCCCCCCTCTTGCTCCTGAGTTCTGGCCACCGGAATCTGACTGAACTTCTCATACTATCTCTACTTGTCAGGGCCATGTCCATCCATCATTCCTCAGTGTCTTCCAGGCCCTCTGTGGACAAAGCTCTTGGCCCCCAACCCAGCTGGGAGGATGCCAAAGAGGAAGTAAGGTCAGGGTTGCACCAACAGCTCCATGGGGCTGAGAAGTGCAAAAGGGACTTGTACATGTCTCTGGAAGTTGCTGACTGGGCCAGTGACTGAGTCCTGCCCATTCAAGGTAGGGCAGAGTGCTGGGGTGTGGGAGAAGCCAGACTCCTCCTAGACCCCATTTCCTCAACCCCAGCCCGGCTTGCTGTAACACACACACACACACACACACACACACACACACACACACTCACACACACCCTAGACAGGCTCCATCCGCTATCCCTCCCTTGGTCTCCACTCCCCCATCCCACCCCACACTGTTCTTACCAAGATGACGGCTGCCACAGCCCCAGCCTCCTTGTCCACCAGCGGCATGACCAGCACTGAGGGGGAGAGGGCAATGAGGTGGTCCTGTGGGGCCAATGAGGCTCAGAGATATGGAGCCAAGCCCCAGGGTGGGGGAGACAAAGACACAGACAGAGAGGCCGGGACAGAGACACAGAAAGACCCAGAGACCCAGAGAGATGGGGGGTCCTGAGGCGGCAACAGAACAACCACAGCAATGTCCCCTGCATGGAAGGAAGCCCCCTCATGTTACAACTCTCCTGTGACCACCCCCAGCAACCCTGAGAGAGCAGGAGGCAGGTAAGGCTGAGCACCCCTATTTTACAGATTGGGAAACTGAGGTCCAGAAAGGGGAAGTGACTTGCCCAAGATCACACAGCAAGTCAGGTCTCCTGACTCCCAGTCTTGTGCACTTTCCACATCGAGACAGAGGACACAGACCTAGAGAGACTGAGACACGAGGCAGAGAGACATGGCGGACAGGGGGTGTGGAGAGGAAGAGAAAGAAAAATAGAGACAGTGACAGAGAAAGCATGACAACAACACAGCCCATCTAGCATGAGACACAAGCACGTGACCACCGCGGCCACTGGCCACTGAGCCCTAGTATGTGCCCGGCCTTTAACATGCGTTATCTCATTTGCTCCTCCTCAAAACACCCCCTCAAGGTAGGTTCTCTCATCCCCATTTTATAGATCAGAAAATCGAGGCTCAGAGAAGTTAGTAGCACAATAGAGAGAGAATTAGATGAGGGGATTGCTGAAGACACAGAGCAAGAGGAAGAAGGAGACAGAGAGATGAAGACAGGGATAGAAGACAGATGGGATCTGGGGAGCAGGGGCACGGTCCCTCCCTGCCCCTGCCCAGTTCCCAGTCCTTACCTTGGGTATCAGGAGCCAGTGGGGCCATCAGTCTGGCCAACGGCTTCCCCGGCAGGTCCGAGGGGCCCAGTCCATTGCAGCCCAACCGCTTCCGGGAGATCACAGCCTCTCTGAAAAGAGGATGTGATCCCACCTCTCAGTCCATGGATCAAAAAGGTGCAGGCCCCAACCTGGGGGCACACAGCAGGCTGGACTCTGCACATCTGCAAGGATCTAGACAAGCTGACCGGCCATAGGGGAAGAGACAGGAACCCTGACCTGTCATGTGGAAGAGGCAGGCAGCCACAGTCTGGCCTCTGGTGCCTCTTTGCTGGTGGGTATGCGAAAGTACCCTGGGGCCCCGTGCAGGTCCCCCAGGGCAAGTAAAGCAAGGGCTCAGAGCTTTACTTTAAAAGGTTGCCTCTTTTAAATCCTGCTGTGGCCACTACTTAACCTTGGGCAAGGGGCCTACCTCTCTGAGCCTCCCAGAGAGAAAGAGTGTGGAGAAGAGGAGAACCCTAACCAGCTCAATCCTCAGGAAAGCCATTCTACACACCTGAAACTAGTGTTACACTGCATGTCAACCATACTTTAATTAAAAGAAGCGGGGGGAAAACATTCTAGAGCAACTTTCAGCGCTAAGCACAGGAGGGAGGACTCCAGAGGTAATTGTCGTAACTAAAGTACCCTCCATTCCCTATGTGCCATGCACCATCCAAGCAACTCATAGAGATTGACTCAGAATTCCCAACAATCCTATGAATTAAATATTATCATCATTTCCATTTTCAGGCAGAGACACTAAGGCACTGGGAGTTAGGAACCTATCCAAGATCCCATGGTTAATAAGTGGTAGAGTCAGGATTTGAACCCAGGCAATTGGCACCAGAGCCCATACTCCTAACTGGCTGGTGTGTTTGAACCTTCCTAAAGACCTGAGGGGATGTGAGTTTCCAACGGGATTCGTATGAATGGGTGTAGGTGTGATGGAGGGGCAGCGGGTGGGGGTAGGTGATGTAGGAAGAATGAGTCTCTCTCTGCCCTCACTACACATACCACCCTACCCCCCCCCAACCCGCCTCTAGCTCTTCCTGCTGAATTAAATGCCTGATTTTTCACCAACTGTCACTCCGATGATTAATTGTCCTGGGTTCCTCATCCCTCACGCTGCCTCCACTTAATTGTGTTTGTAGGAACTGCCTGGCCTGAAGAGAAGCGAAGCCTTGGGGGGCTGGGACTCCAGTGTGTGCATGTGGGGTCACTAAGGGGAGCCAAGCAAAGGCCAGATGAGGAAAAGAGAGGAGGTGGCCTACAAGCCTCCTGATTAGGAGGTCACGGCCTCTAGAGAAATTGAGGACTAAGAGGTTGAGCTTCTTGGTAAAGTTCACGCCACATTCTGAACTGGATCCATTCACTCCTGGCCTCTTGGTTCAAAATCTACAAGACCCAGTGGGGTGTCCCACCTTCTAGCCCTCACACGCTGGGCTATTAGGCTCCGGGAGTGCTAGGCCCCAGCTCTGCCCTGTCCAACTGTGCCAATCACCCCAGGAAGGAATAGGAATCTAGGGTGGCAGGAGGGCAATGCAGCCATGGTCCTGGAGACTAAACTGATAAAGGTGGGGTCTTCATGGAGGCAGGGGCCAGGCCACCTGGAGGCAGGTGACCCTCAGCCAAACCCCTCTTGTCGAACTCACCCAGCCACTTGGCCTTGCACTGTCTGGTTACTGGGCAACCCCAAGGTGGCGCTGGTCCATCCGTTGTTGGTCAGTAACAGCTGTAGTTTCTCATCTCTCTGACCCCTGACATCCCTCCTCCCCCAACCCTGCCCCAACCAGGGGCTGGCTGCCTTGGCTTTGCCCTCTATCCCACACCCCAGGAACCTGATGAAGCCTTTCTTCTTTTCTGCACAAAACTCCCTCCTCTGTGCTCATGGCTCCATGACTCTCCAGTCCCAACTCTATGAGCTCCAGACCCCAGATACCCAAAGTCCTCCTGGAAGCCTGCCCTGGATGTCCCGAGGTTGTCAAAAGCACCCAGTCCCAACCTGAATTTATTCTCTCCACCACCAAAAAGTGGCACAACCATCCCCCGGGTCCCTTGTGGCTTGTCCACAAACTGTCCCAGCTACCTCCCTCTTCCTCACTTCCCCCATCCAATGAGTGAATCGCTTCCCATGCATCTCTCACAACTGTTCCCCATGGAATTAGTATCAGAGAAGGCTTCCTGGAGGAGGTGATGCTGAGTTGGGTCAAGGCAGGCAGGAAGGGATGTGCAAGCAGATGGAACTGCATGTGTAGAGGCTCAGAGGAGAGAAAGAACATGTGTCTGCCGGATGGCCCAACTGCAAGAAGATTAGTGTGTCTGGACGGCTTGGAGCGAGGCTGGAGAGAGCCCTGAGGCGCTGGGCATGATCCTGAGGGCAGTGGGAGCACCAGGAGGGACTTGAGTTGGGGAAAGTAAAGGTCAGGTTTGCTTTCAGGCGCATCAGTTTAGCTGCTGGGCAAAACTCTCACTACAGAGGGAGAATCTGAGAGACTGGAAACCTCTTGTAAGGGAGGGCCTCTGGTCTCAGTGGTCCCTGGTCAGCAGAGGAGAGGCGGGGCTTGGGCAGATCAACCTTGACTGAGCCCACATCTCTCACTGAACACTGGGGCCTCCCGGGGGGTTAAACCCTCAGAAATCCTTAACCTTGGCACCTTGCTGTGCAACCTGCCTTCCCTGGCCTGGCCACATCCCACAGTCCCAGGCAGGTCTGTGCCGGGCAATGCTCACCTCAGCCCACCCCCCATTCAAGCCCTTTTCCTCTGCTGCACCCTTCTCAGAACTGTTGTCCCCCTGGAAGTTTTAAAGACACCCACAGACTGGAAGGGGAAAGGGAGGGCCCAGGCTGAGTCTCCTCCACCTAGATGAGGGTGGGTGTTTGTCTACCCTCACACCCCAACGGCTCCTCCCTCAATTTAGGACCCTCTGCCCTGCCTCATCTCCCCTCCTGATGACTCCAGCCTCCTACCTCCACCTGCCAGGCTGATGGTGGGGGTGAGGGGACTCCACGCCAGGGGCCAGCTGTACAGGTTGAAGGCTAATGACTCAGCCCTGGTGCCTGGGTGGTCATGGCTGTCCCAGTGACGATAAAGACAGATGGGCACAGAGTGAGGAGAGGAACGGGCGTGTACTTTATGACGGTTCTGTTCCTTTAACAATTATTTGTTTAGTGGCAAGAGTGGAGAAAAAGGCTCTCTGTTGGTAGGGTCAATGGCCTGGAAAGAGCTGAGTGCCCAGGCCCCCTCCTCCTCCTCTGAGCCCCTTCTTTGGTGAGGTCCCATCCCCTTTACTGAGCACCCCCCCCCCCCACCTCCTAGGGCCTCAATCTCTCTCTGACCTTTCATCTCTCTAGGGGACAAATTATGATTCAGCCCAGAACCTGGACCCTCCCCTCCCCTTCCCTCTCCCAGAATGTGAGATTCCGGAGATGGGAAGAGACTATTTCCTGTGTCCTTTGAGACAAATCAGAGGAACACAGATTCTGCGGTAAAAGAGGACCAGGTCAGCTCTGAGGAAGGAATGTGTCAAGGTTGGGCCCTGGGACCCCCAAATGGTAGCAGAGGGAGACAAGCAGCTGGGGCGGGTGTGGGTGGTGTCCCCGTGGCAGCTGAAAGGCCCCAGACTCTGCCACACTCAGCATTGGGTCACGAGAGGCTTCAAGATGGCAGGAGACACAATAAGAAGGGGAAGGTGGCAGGGCTGGGGACTGAAATAGGCTGGGAGACTGAGGGGCCTCCAACAAGAGAGAGACGAAGACTTCCAGGAGGTTCTCCCCTCCAGTTCTTGGAATTCAGAGCTGGACCAGCCCTCAGACATTGTAGTGTCTTACTGTCTCCCAGGAGTGGACGGGGCCCAGCGCGATCTCAGGACACCCCCCCGGATCCCAGGTCTCCTGACTCCCAGCCCGTGTTTCTTCTTGTGGAAAGACCCATCCCTGAGGGAGGCTGTCATGGCCAGACACCTTTTCTGGAAATTGGATCTTCCTTAGTGTCAGGGAACTATGGAGCGGGCCTCCTAGAGCGCCTCCAGCTGGGCTGTGGGAGATTAGGGAAATGTGGCCCGTTGAGATGGAGCCACACAGGGAAGGGCTTTGCTAGGGACAAGAGGGCATGAGCCAGCACGAGGGGGGCAGGGAACCCAAAACACTTGGTGAGGATGAAACTGGGCACCTGCGAGCCCACAGGGGTAAGGGGGCAGTGGCAGGAGGGGCCTCCCCATTGTCCCTTGGATGTCTCCCCTGCCTCCCTCATACTTCCCTGAGCCCGTCCTCTGCCCCTTACCCCCGGGTCCTTATCTGTCTTTATGACCCGACTCTATTCACACCTGCTGCTGTTTGCCAGCCCTGCCAGCCCTCCAGGGTTTCCTGGAGCAGGGCCCCCTCCACTGGGCATCTGCCTCAGCCTCAGCCTGAGGCAGGTGCCCAGTGTGCTGCTGGGGCCAGAACTGCAAAGGTCACCATTGGAAGGACTCTGTACCAAGCCCCATCCATTTTATAGAAAAAGACTGAATGAAGCAAGAAGGGAAGTAATTTTCTCAAGGTCACCCAGATGGGGAAATTGAGACTTGGGGGTGGAGGGCAGCCAGCAACCACTGAGCTCTGACTGTGTACAGGGAACTGTGTATCCATTACTTCATGACACCAAAAGACAGGTCCTACTGTTATCTCTGTTTTAGGGATAAGAAAACAGGCTTGGAAGTGGACACAGGGAGGCAGCAATGGGGCCAGGGTAGGATCCAGGCCTATCTGACTCCCATTCCAGTGTTCTTCCCTCTTCCACATACCGAGCTAGGTCTTAGCCCTTGTCTAGGGGGTGGGCTCAACACCAGACACGGAGAGGGCAAGCATAGCACAGATTTCAGAAGACGGGACTGACCTCAACCTTCACCCCCTATCCTTACCAGATTGAAGGAGTTTTGATCTCTGTGTCCCCTGGGATGTGTACTGCCTCACCCCTCTTGCCCCTTACCAGCCTCTCCTCCTCTGACTTCTCTGATTTCTGAGCCCTGTCTCCCAGCAGGCACTCACCTCCCCATCTCCACTGAACTCTGGGCCAATTGCATTGGAACATTCACTTTTTAAAAAAAATTTTTTTTAATGTTTATTTATATCTGAGACAGAGAGAGAGAGAGAGAGAGAGAGAGAGAGAGAGAGAGAGAGAGCATGAGTGGGGGAGGGGCAGAGAGAGAGGGAGACACAGAATCCAAAGCAGGCTCCAGGCTCTGAGCTGTCAGCACAGAGCCCGACATGGGGCTCGAACCCACAAACTGTGAGATCGCGACCTGAGCTGGAGTCGGTGGCTCAACCGACTGAGCCACCCAGGCGCCTCAAGGAACATTCACTTTTAATTGCCTTTTATTTCTTTTTCTTCTTCCCTTCCCCTTCCCCTTCCCCTCCCCTTTCCCCTCCCCTCCCCCCATGCTCTCCCCTCCCCTCCCCTCTCCTCTCCTCTCCTTTTTCCTTTCCTCTCCTCTCCTCTCCTCTCCTCTCCTTTCCTTTCCCTCTCCCCATCCCCTCCCCTCCCATTCCCTTCTCTTTCCTTCTTGTTACTTTTTCCAAAAGCTTTACTGAGTCTGAAGTGGTTGTGGGGGCAGGGGGTCAGGGGATACTGAAAGAGCTGCTGATGCAAAAGATCTGAGACCCCTCCAAGATGCCTGGACCAAAGTCACCCCATCCACCCCCCTCACAGCAGAAAACCTAAGGGGAGCATTTGCAGGCTCAGAAGGGGCGGAGTAAACCCATCATGCTCCCCTCCTGCTTTCTGAGCCCATGATCCTGCAACCCTCTCCCAGGAAGGCCTTCCTGGGCCACTTTGAGGAAACTTCTTGGACGGAGCAAGCTCATATGAAGCAAAGTTCTTAGCAGTAGGTGTGCTGGCTCAGAGGAGAAAGGGGGTTATTACAGCATTCTTTTTCCTTAAGATTCCAAAGACCTTCCAGCCCTATTTTACAGTCTTACAGAAGGGACTGCAGAAGCCAGAGAAGGCATGGCCGGCTTGGTTCACAGAGTCCTTGAAGGGAGTTGTCAGGAGATAACTGAAGGGGACAGTGTCACTCACCGCCCACGCCATGGGGGAGCCAAATGGGAGAACCGGAGGTGGGAAAGCTCTTGGGTTGTTGGAGAGGCACCGGCCCCTTCCATGGGGAAGGGCTAGAGAGAGGCCAGCATCCAGGAATCCAGGGTCCCAAGTACCAGGAGGAGCCTCAAAACCACCCACATCCCTAGCCTCAGGAACCTCTGGCATCCCTAAACAGCAATTCTTTCCATGGCTTCTGTGAAAGGAGAGCGTCTCGCCAGTCTCAGCTACCACCTGAAAAAGCCACATTGCTGGACTGCTTGGCCTGTTGGAAAAGCCCTCCCCTTCTAGTAACACCCTCACTGGTGCCCACTGGGCCCTCAGCTCCCGGCCTAGTGCTCCCTGGGCCCATGATGGCCCTGCGGTGCTTACGAGGCAGTGACCATGTCCTCCGTGGCCTGCCTTCCTCTGGACCAGCACTCTTGCCTGTCAACACTTTCTCATCTGACAAGCTCCACTTCCCCTCGCTGTCTCCCAAATGGCCAGGAGCCAGGAGACGGTGTCCCAGGCCTGCCTCTGTCTCACACCAGGTATGTGGCCTTGGACACGTCTCACGATGTTTGCCCATCTGGAAGATAAGGAGGCTGAATTCAATAGGCTCAGAGGTATCAGGGGACCACAGAGCACTGAGCCCGATGTTCCTAAAGTCAGCGATTCCAACATTCTATCATAACAAAAGTAAAACCAGACCTTTAGCATTTCTTATGGATTCAGTTTTAAGTGCTGTGTTAAGCTCATTTAATTCACCCCCAACAACCCCATGAGATAAGTACTATTATTATTGCCATTTACAAACAAGAAAACGGAGGCACAGAGAGGTTGAGTACCTTGCCCTAGGCTATACAGCTAGTAAAAGGGAACTGGGATTTGAACCCAGGCAGTCAGGCTCAGAACCCACAGCAGGACACTGTCTCTGATCTCCTTCTCCCTGCTCTCACATACCGGGTTGACACCATGTGCTCCCGCAGGTCCAGCATTCTGTGATTCTGTGAGAACTTCCCAGGCAGTTCTCAGAGCCTGCTGGGTTCTAACTGATAAACTGCAGCCCTGACCTTCTGAGACTGGGCTCTGAGGAGGCTGCAGCAATTTAGAAGAGCTCTCCAGGTTTCTAAAAGAAAACCTACCAGTTGGCCCTTTCCCTGTGCTGTCCACTGCCCCAACACGAGAAAAGACACTGCTTCTCCCCTCTGGGGGGTGTCAGTGACCCAGCCAAGGAACCCCAGCTGGCAGGGAAGCTGAGGTCAAGGTCAGGTGGGGGAGATCAGACTGGATGACTTTGGAAGGTCCCCCAGGCCTGAGATCCTTGACTGTGCTAGAGGCAGTGGGGTGCAAAATGGCTCACCGGACTTTCCCCTCCTGGGGCAGCTCATGGGGGGGGTCCTCACACACCAGCCGGGACTCCCCATCCAGAAGGTAGGTGTAGACAGTCTCCTAGGACAGAAGGCACTCATGAGACCCTATATAGAGCCCTCCCAGCAGCCCTGTCCCAGCCCAGACATGGATCTGAGTGACAAGGTCACAGACCCTCTAGGAGTGGGATCAAGCATCTGTTTGTTTTTACTCCCCAGGTGATTCTAACATGTAGCCATGGTGGAAAAAGTCCCTTATGAACTTACACCTCGCCCTCTCCTCTTGGAGGGGGTTCTCTGGGCAGGCAGTGACCTGTGACCCTGCAGGCTTTCCTTGTCTATCACCCCAAATCCAAAGTGCTGGGGAAAGAGTCTGAAGGACTGAAGGTGCAGACAAATCTCACCCACCACCCACCTCAGTTTGCTGGGACTCTAGCCTCAGCAAACAACTGAGTGGTCTACGCAGGGCTAAATGCCAAGAGGGGCTCAGAACACCCTGGAAGAGTCCCTCCTACCTCAGAGACACAAGTAATTCTACAAGAAACCACACACTGTGACTCAAGCCAGAAGGACTTCCCGGAGGAAGTGACCTTACATCTGTAACTACAGTAAAAATGAAACACATTCTGGGAGTCGGTGAGGCACAAAGAGTGGCTTCTGGGCCAAGTAGCAGGCAGGCAGTGTAAAGAGCACAGAGCATTTATGGAACTGACAGGGGAGGCAGGGGACACAGGAGGTTGTCTTAGGGTCAGCAGGGCCTATAAACATTTGGAGGAGACTGCTGTGAGCCCTGAGAGAGAGGAGCAGGTGCGCATTTTGGAGTGATCACTCCCCAGAGTGAGATCAAAGCTCTCTTCGAAGCTTGTCAAGTCTTCAGCTTGTCAGTCTGCCTTCCCCAAGGGCCCAGAGCCATTTTGGCCTCGGTTGCAGGCCAGGTCTTGGCAGAAGTGGTTGCCCTCACGGCAACCCCACTGCCCCACGGGTGAAAAATCGACATCCCCTCCAAACAGGACTGGTCACCCCGAGGGATCCGTAACCAGCTCATTCAGCCCAGCCTCACTGAGCGCCCCACCGTGCACACTCTGGGTGCGGAGGGAGGGAGACCCAGAGGCTGGTGCTGTCCAGAAGACCCCGAGGGGTACCCATGCACCCAGGTAAGTATCCCGAGGGGCGCTGTTTTCTTGGTGCGGGCAGGCAGATCTCTCCTCTCTGCTGCGCTACCAGGGAGGGCTTCTGGAGGAGATGACACTGGAGCCAGGCACTGAAGGCCCACCCGTAGTAAGTGTGCCAGTAAGTGTGGAATCCCTCTCAGCTGAAGTAGCGGCCCTTCTGCCACTGTGGGTGTCCACAGTCCTGCCAGCCACTCTTGTTGTTTTTGGCTGCCCCCGCCCTCCCAGCCCCAGTTCCAGTCCTGCTTCCTGAGAACCTGAGCCAGTTCATTGGTGGTATGGGCTGGGGATGATAGGGCCTGAGAAGAGTGACAGAGGCAAGTCACAGGCCAGAACTGGAGGCCCCTCGTCCTCCAGGGTAAGGGTCTAGGCTGGGAGTTTAGGGATGGAGAAATCAGTGGGAGGGAGGCCTCTCCTCATCTATATCCAGCCTCCTTCTTGTCCTCCAATCCTTGCAGCAGCCTGGGAGGGGCCTGAGGGATTTGGCCCAAAGAGGTTAAGAGACCACCCGGCACACAGGGTCACACAGTGAGTCTTCCCGGGGCAGAGAGAGAGGTGGGTACACAAGGGGTGGGGAGCCTGGGAGGACAGATCCTCATCACTTCCGGATGTCCCTCTATCTCCCACCCCCTCACTCTCAGCCCTCTGGGTTAAAATTAGCTGAGTTTATTGGAGAGAAGGAGGGAACCATTTCAGACACATCAGCACCATCTGCATTCGGGGCTGCCTGCCACAATGGGTGCTGATGAGGGAGCCAGGTGCCAGAGGCTCTCCTCACCAAGGAGGAGTATGGAGACCCCTCCCCCAGCGCCCCACCCCTCCCTGGGGGCTGAGCAGACACCTCCATCTCCCTCCCTCCTCTGAGGACTGAGTAGACCGCCCATCTGTCCTTCCCCCCACCCCCACTCCACTCCCTGGGGGCAGACCAGACCCACCCCCTCCAGTCCCTGCCCCCATTCTCTGGGAGCAGACCAGACCTTCCATCTCACCCCATTTCCTGGGGGCAGAGCAGACCCTCCCATCTTCCCCTACTTCCTGGCAACAGGCCAGATGTCCCCTCCCCATCCCTGCCCCCACTGTCTGGGGGCAGACCGGACCTCTCACCTACCCATCTCTCCCTGGGTGCAGATCCTCCCATCTCCCCCCACTTCCTGGGGACAGGTCAGATGCTCCCCCCCATCCCTGCTCCCACTCCCTGGGGACAGACTAGACCTCTTGCCTACCCACCCCTCCCTGGGTGCAGATCACACCTCCCATCTCCCCACCCCTCCTGGGTGTGTGTTGGGGGGAGGGGAGGGACTGAGACCCTCCATGCAATTAAAGCAGGGCTGCCCAAAGTCAGGGCTTCCCTAGCTCATACAGGTCTCTTGGATGAGTTGAGGTAGACATGTCCCATTGTCCCAGGAACCTAACTGTCTGAACCACAGCTGTCTTCCAAGCCCCCAGCTTTGGAAATACAATTAATCCAGTACAGGGCATCTACACTGGCACAACCACCAGGCACCCTGCCTATGAAGATGTAGCCAGTCACCTCCTCTTACCCCTCCCAGGACAGTCTCAATGGCCACAGAGGGGCCCAGGGCAGCCTTGCAGATGCTGACCTGCTAACCTCTCCACCCCCTCCTTTCCAGATGTTTCTCCACCCCAGGCCAGATGTTGCTTCAGTCCTACCCTTCTCTGGGAGGATTTATTTTTGGGCTCAAACACACCACCCACTTCCTACCAATTTCACACTCAATAAAGCTCACTCATTAGCCCTCCTCCAGGGCTCTGAACTTCTAGAAGGTTTGAGAAGGCAGAGCAGAAGAGAGAGAATGGGGATGCTTAGGTGCCAATCCCCCTTTGTCCCTGTCATGCTGTGTGACCTTGGGTGAGGTGCCTTCCCTCTCTGGGGCTCTAGTGGTTCATCCATCAAGTAGATTCAGATATGATAGGCTTGCAGGGGTGGAGGTGGGGGTGGAGGATGTCACGTTTTGGCAGAGGCTGACTCTGGCTGGTGTCTAGAGTAGGGGAGAGGGGATTCCAAGCTGTGGGACCCAGTTGAGGCGTCTCTTCCTCCTGGAAGTCTTTAGTGCTCCTTTGGCAGGTTCAGACGGTGCTCCCCTTCCCCCCACTAGGCTGACAGCTGAGACAGTGCTGCTCCAGGTCTTCAGGGCAAGTTTACTTGTCCTACAGCCTAAGATGTGAGCAGTAGCCACTGGAGCCAGGTTGGGGAATGACTGGGGGGCAGCTCAGGAGGGGCGCAGTTCCCTTACCAAGGCACTCTGAGCCCAGACAACCAAGGGGACCAGGGCCCAAGCAGCCACCCTCCACCTGCCCCTAATCTGCAATCATCCATGGTATTGGGGCAGGTCAGAGAGAAGCCTAAAGGTTTCTAGAGGTCACCTTGTCCAGCTTCCGATCTCCAGGCAGGACACTTTAACTTCACACGACTCACTCAATAAAGCTGAGCCTCATTCTAGCACCTCTGGAATGGGATCTGGGATCAAGGAAGTTCTTCTGCATGTCTACCCTCAACCCCTCCAGCTATATATTTTAAAGCCCACTTGACTCCACTATGTTCTAGCTATTATCCTAGGAGAATCCTTTCCATTATCTGAGCCATGATCTTTCCAATGAAGTTCTAAGTCCCGTTCTGTCTCTGATATTCCAGAATTCCTATGTAAGTTCATTCTTTGGGACTTAGTTTCAGCCCTTCTCTTCCAGAATGCCCTCTCAGAACACTTACCCAAACCCTTCCCTTCCCTGCGAGAATCCTCTGGGCAGGGACCCTGCCTCTTCCTTCTCAACTCTGTGTGAGGTACACAGTAAGGAGCTGGGCAAAGATTTGGGAGGTGGGGAAAGTGTGGGGCAAGGCACCTACCACTTTGGGGAGCACAGCTGAAAGGGCCTCCTTGACAGCCCGCTGGAAGCCTGCGATGTGGATGACAGAGCCCAGGCTCAGCAAAGCATCCTGGAAGAGAGGAAAGGGCAGTGAGGGTTTTCTCCAGGCAGGCCAGGGCAGCCCCATCTGCCCAGACAGCTATGAGCACAAAGTCCCAGCTTAAACCAGAGCCCAAGTCTCTCAGACACTTAAATCCCAGGATCTCAAAATCTCAGAATCCAACAAGTCTTACGACCCTAGAGTATCCAGGTCCACTCATCTTACAGATGGGAAAAGGGGGCTCAGAGAAGGGCCAGGGGCTTAACATGCTCACAGTGAGTCAAGAGGTCAAGTTTAGATTAGCTCCCAGGCCTCTTGTCCTTTAGCCAAGGACAACTCTGGCATAGTAGGGAAAAGCACAATCTTCCATATTAAAACAAAGCAAAACAAGCAAACAAATAAAACCTCAGTTTGAATCCTGGGAGCTAGCGAGAGCCCATGGGGTGCATGAGCCCACAAGGTGAGAGAAATACAGTTGGGCCAGCCCCTGGCAAGATAGTGGGGGAAGAAGTCAGCCTTGACTGCCTCACAGCTTTCCCATCCCAGGAACAGGCCTTGTCCTTGGAGAGCCGGAACAGAAGAAAGGTCCACGCTTCTCACTCTATTAACTTGGCCAAGCCACAGGGATCAAAAAGAAAGGTAATGGAACAGGGGATCCAGGGCCAAGGCAGGCTCATGACTCATACCGTCCACTCAGCCATGCCCTCCCCACAAGCCCTTGAAGTTCCTTTCTGTGGATGGCTGGGTCTGTGTTCAAAAAGCAAAATGGTTAACTGTAGGAGGAAGGCGACATGGCTTGGCCCCCATTCATATAAAAAAGTTACGGGGTTGAGGGTCTTAGTGAACCACAAACTCAGTCTGAGCCCATAGTGTATGTGTGGCTGGTAATAAATTAAAATGCTGACACTGCAGGCCATATTAATAAAGATCTGTTATCCCAAATAGGGAAGATGACAGTTCTCCCACCTCTATTGGCTGATTAGATCATCCCCAGCGCATTGTGTCCCTCCCAAGTGAGGACAAGATGAGACTCATTCACAGGTGATCCATGTAAGGAGGGAACTAGAAACCAAGTTTTGCATGTGCCTGAGACTGGAGAGTCTGGGGATGCCCAGCCTACAGCAGAGCAGACCCATGGGTCACAATCTTTGACTCCAAATCTGTCAGGCTTTCCTGAGCAGGGGACGGGACTCCGTGGCCCCAGGGACAGCCTGGAGACCCATAGGTTTGAAAGAGGCTGGCCTTGACCCAATGGGATGAAGGACTTTTATCTACGCAGAGCCATGCTACATAGGCATCGGCCACCAGGAGACAAGGAGGAAGTAAGCTGCCTATCCCTAAGGGTGTGAAAGAATGGACGAAGTGCCCATCTTTCAGAGAGGCCACAGATGGGAGTCCTGTACCGGGGTCCAGGCTTCAGCTACAGGTTTCACCCTTGCATGTTCTTGGCTTCGGTTTTCTCCCTCATTCCCATGGCCACCCAGTCCTGTTTCCACGAATGGGCGGCAGGGGTGGACTCGCTCCCTGAATGCTCACTTGGCATTGCTGTCCCCAAACCCCAGCCTCCCTCTGATCCCTCCCACTGCTCAAGAATGAAGACACATCTTGGTCACAGAGATCCATTTCTGCTGTTGGACATCAGAAGCTGCTGATTCCAAACATTATAATCCCCAAATTGGGTTAATTGTCCTTTAACCCTTAGGCACTCCTCATCCCAGTTCACACACTCTCAGCACCACCTATACCCGGCCACACAGCCACAGATTTCCACATCTCTGCAGGAATACCCAACATGCCTTCAGATACCTCCAGGCACACACACAGGTGCAGCTACTTCCTTATGTGTTCACAGGGCCAGGACTTAGTAACAGCTGCACACACAATATACACATAAGCTGGCGTGGCCTTTCGAGGTCAATTCTGCAGACTAAAGAAGGGAGAAAGGGCTCATGTCCCAAATAATCTCCAAATTAAGTCTGCCAACCCAGGCTCCTCAGGCTGAGGCTCCCAGGGCAGGACCCCAGAAGGTGGTGCTGATTTAGGTCTGTTCCTGCCTGGAGGTGGGGGGATTAGGAGGTGGAGGGTAGTCGAGCTGAGCCCTGTGGGGCCTTGACCTCCAGTGCAGTTTGATTAAGTATATGCCATAGAAGTTAGAGAAGTGGGGCCAAGCTCTGCTATGGGGGCAGAAACTCTTCAAAGCCATAATCTCGGGACAGCTAAGTCTTCCCATTTGACAGATGAGGAAACCAAGACTCAAAGAGAAGGAATGTCCCATTGGTGGTCAGCCAGCCCATCAGGCAGCACCAGGTCCACAGCACAAGTCTCTGCCTGTCCAGCCCCAGTCTGGCTCCTGCTCTGCACCCGCCCCCCAGCTCCCTTCCCAGGGGGCTTAGAGAGAATAGTCTGTCCTTTGTTCCAATTGGTGGGCACCTCCACCTGCCCTTTACTGGGATTGGGGAATGCCCTGACCTGTCCTTTACTGGAATTGGTGGGTGCCCGTCTGGCCTTTGTTCAGATTGGTCAGCTTTCTGTGACTTTTCAGACGAAGGGCAGGATAATGGTGGTGACGGGGGCACAGGAAAGGAAAGTTGGGGCAGCAGCAGAAAGGGGCTTCACATCCTTGGCCATCGTCCTTGGCCAGAGTGGGCAGGAAGCAGACATGGCTGATGAAGCCTGAGGCTCTCTGCCTGGCATCCTTCTGTCCATCTGCCTCCTGGCCCAGCCCTGCCCAGCCTGCCCCAGGAGGGGGGGTGCTGGGAAGACCACTTTCATACCTGACTCTCAAAGGGGCCTTCAAGCTTGCTCGAATGCCACCTCCTCCCTGTATCCTTCCCAGATCTCCAAGCAACTTCACCTCCACTGCATCAACTCAGGGAAGGAAATAGCTCAAATTCCAAAGCCCATGATGCAAAGGACTCAGAGAGCAAAGTGGCTGCCTCCGTGAAGGGAGAATCAGTGGAGCAGCTGAGAATGCACACGCCTCTGTCCAACACGCATGCACACAGCTTCACACAAACAAGCACGCACATAGATAAAAACACAGCCATATATATAATGCACACACACGCACACACACACAGAGCCCAGGCTCAGAGTGGAGTGAAGGAGGTCACATTTCCTGCCCTCTCAGTTTTTTTTTTTTTTGAACAAACACCAATATAAATATCAGCATAACAACCAGGCAATTTCCCAGACCCCAGGGGAGAGTTTGTGGTGTGTAGAAAACAGCAGCAATTTCCAGTCCTGTCCCAGATTGACTACAGAAACTCTGTGGCCTTAGCAGGCCCCTTTCTTCTGAGTCTCAGCTTTCTCATTAGTAAAAATGGGTCCTTCCAGCTCTGCACATATAGTTCTATGGTTTTGTAGTTTAACACGTTGTGGATGGATGGATGGATGGACGGAGCCTCCCTGCTTTCGCTGGCTTCCTACCTGCAACTCTGTGGTTGGAGATAGGGCCAGTCAGCACTGTAGACAAGTGCTGCTCTGGGAGCACTAGTCTTTCAACCCAGGTACCAAGAAAGGGGAGTCTGTTATGAGTCAGGGCTCCTGCGGAGCCAGTAGTGTGGCTAGATCGGCATCTCTATACTTGTTTGAGCAGGGGAAGGGTCTAGACTAAATTACTTCTGATTCCTTCTTAGTGCCTAGGATTGTAAAAGCCAGAGACCTTGGCCTTAGCCCTTCTGGTGCTACCTGTGCAGAGACTGATACCCATCCTGAGGGTCAGCATCACTGTCACAAGCTGTCCTCCTCTCTCATCTTCATGAGTCTCTAGGTCTTTTCCCACCACTTTAGACCCTTCTATTGCTCTCCCCACTGCCTGGAACCTAGAGCCTACCTCTCCCTCTGTGGAAGGAAGCCTCACAGTGCCCCTCTTGGTGGCCTACAAGGTAATAGCATCAAACCCAACGGCCAAGTCCCTCCTAAGACTCAAGTTGTATTACTGGGACTGGCCATAAGGACTGATTCATCTAAATCTGCTTGTGCTAGGTCTCCTTTGTGGCCTGGGGGGGGGGGGGATGTGTCTCTGTGGGCCTCGGTATCCCCTTCTCTGAAGCATGGGTGTTCTTTAAGATCCCCAGGGCCTTGGAGCCCCTCTTTGCTTCTATCCTTCTTTCTTTCCCTCTGGGCTGTGTGTGTCTCTCAGGCCCTGTCTCTCCCAATCTCTCTAAGTGGATCTCTCTTCTCTCCATGCCTCCCGTAGTTGATGCCCATTTCTGTCACAGGCTGCTCTCCTGTCATAGCCCCATGAGGGTCAACATCTTTTCCCACCCCAAGTCTTCTCTCCTCTCAGATGGCTTCTCTTCCCATCTCTCCCCTGCACACTCCAGCCCCCACCCACTCCTCCTGCAAAACCTCCAAGCAGTCCCCCTTGAGAACTTCGGGAGAGAGCACCTGACCCATGATGGGTACCCACAGAATGGGAGGGACCCAGGGAGACAGCCCAAGATGGGGGAAATCAGGGGTGCCAGGGCAGATGCCATCTACATTCTCCTGCTTCCTGACCCCTGTTTTGGTGATCTATATATACAGTCTCTTATTTTCCTGGACAATGGGGCCCTTCTAGGGCAAAGAAGAATTTGTCCATCTCTGTGCCCAGCACGGACAAGCCGAGCTGCCGTATGAGGGTGACTGACAGAACTCCCCAGAGGAAGCCTCCCAGGGGTTCAGAGCATGGAAGCCCCCTTTGGCTGGGCCTCAGACCCCAGCCTGGGCTCCAGCACCCCAGCCTGACTCTGCGGCTCCCCACAGGTGCCCAGCCCTGCAGAGTTAAGAGATGTCAAGGAAGAACAAGAGGCAGGCCCTCCTCCCTTCTTCCGCTTCTACCCATGCCTGCCGCCTGCCCAAGGAACCGCCTCTAACAGACACTCATGCCTCAAATACTCACAGAAGAGCTGCACCTTGGATGCTAGGTCTTGTACCCCCAGACCTCCCTTAACAAGCCTGAGCTGGGTCAGGAGCAAGGGAATAGGGAAAAGAGGCTTGGTGATCATTGGGAGACCTGATCAGAAGGAAGAGGCAGGACAGAGACCCAGGCCACAGTTGGAATAACACAAATGTCAGAGCCTGGCTTGACTGGGGCGTCGGACTTGGGGAAAGGGATGGCATCTTTTTCAAACACCTGCTGCGAGCTGGCCACCAGTGGCTCTCAAACATCTGTGCCCACCAGCATCCCCTGGAGGGCTGGCTATTGCACAGATCGCTGGCCTCGCCCCCAGAGTTTCTGATACAGTACGTCTGGGATGATGCCAAGTATTTCCATTTCCAACACATTTATAGCTGCGGCTGCGGCTGCTGTTGGCCCAGGGACCGCACTTTGAGACTCAGGGACATACATTATCACTAATCCTCCTGCGAGCCCTGGGAGGGGTTTGTTTTGTTTTACTGCTGAATAGTCAACATACACTATTACATTAGTTTCAGGTGCACAACATTGTGATCTGCCAATCACATACATTACAAAACGCTCATCGCGATAAGTGTAGTCACCATCTGTCACCATACTACATTAGTACATATTATGGAAGGTGCCTGTTTTGATCATCCTGTTTTGATCATCCTTGCTCAGGTGAGACCCGCCCAGCCTCTGAGGACAGCCTCCCAGTGGCTCCTGCCCCTCTGTCGGGGGGGAATGGAACCCCCTCATGGAAGGTCCCAAAGAAGGGGAGAAGCGGGTTTGCTGGAAGCAGAGGGTGAGGTGGGACTGAGGGGTGGCTTGAGACAAAGGCCACCTGGAGCTCAGGAGCCCAGCCTAGAGTAAAGGCCTGTCCTCCGCCCCTCTCTTCTCACCTTTCTCCCTTGTTTACCCTTTTCCCCTCCCCCTCCCCTGCTCCTCCCCCCTCTCCCCGCCACTCTTTGCAGACTCCGGCTGCAGTTGTTACTCCAACAGGGCCGCGTCTCCAGCCTCCGAGCCACACTGGAGACACGTGCACTGTAGAATACACCTGAGCCCAGTCCTGGCGCCCGCACCCCGTGGGCGCTCCACCTCCCGGATGAGCTCGGCCCCCTCCTGCTGGCCCTTCCCCTTCAGTATGCCCAGCCAGCTCCTTCTAGGCCCCTCTCCGTTTCTAAGCCAGTCTCAGCTTCTACTCCAGAGCCTGCCTCCCCCAACACGCCCTCCAATTGTCCCAGGCCCCCCTAGATCCCTCAGGGGCTAGGTTTGAGGATGGATGAAGGACAGGAGGACGGAAGGAGTTGGGGAGAGAAGGTAGGCTTGTGTGAACAATCAGCTCTCTGCAGTCTGACTCCCTGGAACCTCTCGGTCTCTAGCACAGGGTCTGGGGTCAGGGAAGGAGGGTTGAAGGGAAAAACCAGAGCAGGCAGAGGGAGGGAGGCAAAGCAGAATGTGTGGCGGGGAAGATGGCCCTGGGAGGCAGACATCAGACCAAGGGGGGCCAGGACAGGCTCCTGGATTCCCTACCTTTAACTGCCTCATCCACATGGCAGGGTCAAGAGTGATCTCAATCTTCGTGGCCCACATTCTCCTTGAGGCCACAGCCTTCCTCCCCAGCATATCACCAGTGTCCCCCTCATCACAGCTGTCCCAGTCATTCTGATTTTTTTTTAATGTTTATTTATTTTGAGAGAGAGAAAAAGCACAAGTGTGTGAGCTGCGTAGGGTCAGAGAGAGAGGGAGAGAGAGAGTCCCAAGCAGGCCCTGCACTATCAGCGGAGAGCTGGTCACGGGGCTCAAATTCGCCAACCGTGAGGTCATGACCTGAGCTGAAATCAAGAGTCAGAGGCCTAACCTACTGAGCCACCTAGGCACCCTTCTGTCTCGGTCATTATGATTACCTGATGCCTCTTCATCCTCCTCCGCTCCTGGCATAGCGAGGTAATCAAAAGGAAGCAGATGTAAACTCACTGGGAGTCAGTTATGCCATAAGAGAGAAGCCTGGGAAGGAGGAAGGGGTGAGCTCCCTGTCCCCAAGGATGTACTAACAAGGATGGGGGCCATGGGGAAAGGGCTTGGTGAGCTTGGTCCGTCTCCAGCTCTGGATTCCTTGGCCCTAGATGTCTTCTAACCCTCCTCAGCCTCACCTCTCACAGTCTTCTTGATGGGTTGGGAGCTGGACAAAGAAAATCCAGGAGCCTCTGAAAGGCAGACACAGTGTCTAGAGCAGAAGAGGAGGATGGAGAGGAGTGACCCACTGGGCCAGTGTCAGAGAAGTTTCTGTCTCTGAAGAAATAATGACCAAAGGATCAACTGGGTACATGAATGGATGGACAAATGAATGAATGAGTGACCCACATCCCTACTCTGGGCCTCTGTCCAGGAACTTTTCATTGTTGCTGCCTTTCTCAGGCAAATCTGACCCTCTCACCGGCCCTCGTGCAGTCCTGCGCTCTCCCCATCCGGGCATGGGATGTGCTGATGCATTGCCACTATTTCCCATCGGGCTCCCCCAGCAGACTGGGAGCTTTTAGAGGCCAGAGGTTGTGTCCTGTTCCTCCCCAAGTCCCCAGCTTCATCCAGCTCATCACCGGTGTCAGGAGATATTTGCTGAGCTACAAAATGATCAGTTGGACTCCTGAGTGCCCAGACCTGTTGGGCTGTGAGGGGGTACATGCCATCGCTGAGTAGATGGTGGACCGCATGCCCTCTGAAGGCTCCCAGGCCGGGAAGATAGCTGAGAGCTCTCAAAGTTTCCCAAGTCTGGCACGGTAACTGTCTTAGAGAAGGAGCCTGAGGAATGAGAGTACCTTGTGTTGACAGCTTTTAGAAACTTTTCTAAGGCAACTCCATGGACCAGAAGGTCCTCTATGCTTCAGGATCATCTCCCAGTGCAGATGAGGCTGGGGACAGCATGTCAGGATGGACGAGCTCTTCCCCCCAAAGGAGCACTATCACTGTCCCCTTCTTTCATGACTGAGGTCACTTCCTCCAGGCAGCCTTCCTGGGTGGGTCACTTGTCCTCCTCCCAGGCCTCCTGAGAATTCTTGCAGGACCAGTGCCTAGAGGGCCCTAGGCCTCAAGGAGCCTAATCCCCAGCTTGATGGGGGTAGCCTAGGGCCAGGGGAAGAAAGAAAGCACCTGCCAGGGCCTCACAAGGAGTCAGGAGGTCCATGGCCGAGCTCAGGGCACTTCAAGATACACTAGGCTCCCTCCCTTCTGGCACTGTTTGCCTTTGGGGCCCCTCCAATTCCTGGCTTTGGCCAGGGGATGGGCTGAGCCCCTCTCAGATGTGGGGTGCGGCTGGGTGTCTTTCTCTAGGCCAGAGGCAGGGTTTCTTGTCTCCCCTTCTGTGGCAGACAGAGTGCCCGGAGTGGGAGGTAAATCCCGGGCGGCACTAGCCTGGCATATAGGGTTAGTGTGGGCCTGCAGAGGGCAGGGTGCTGGTGGGAGGTAGAGGGAGGGTGAGCCTGGCAGAGCGTCTCCTCTGGGACAAGTCAGAGAGCAGGACACAGAGCCCCTGCCACCACCATCACCATTGAGGCCTGCCTTGGGGCTTTCCCTGACTGTGTCCAAAGCTCCTTCCCTGCCTCTCGGCCTCCCCAGGCTCTCTGTGTCTGTCCCTCGTACTTTCTGTCTATTCTCTGGTATGCACTTCTCCCACAGCCTTACTGCTGGTCCCATGACTGTATTTGGCTCAATCTTCGGGGCCTGGCCCATCCCAGCTGTTCCCCAGATCCCAAGGGGGTGGGGCGCGGGGGGGGGGGGCGCGTGGTATGAGAAAGACACTGGGACAGAGACAAGTTCAGAGGCAGAGGGACAGACACAAGAGCGAAGAGGGGACCCTGGGGACAGGGCTGGGGAGGCAGGGCTAACAGGGTTATAAAGCCTCCCCAGCCACTGACGGGGAGACCCTGAAGACAAAGTCAGAATTGGAGGGAAGACTGGTGTCAGCCCTTTCCCTCTGCACCGGCTCCTGCCCACCCCCTTCCTTCTGCCCCTGCAGGAATGTGTGAGCACTTTCATTGTTCCTAAAAATAGCTCTTCTTTATTGGGGGTTGGAGTGAGGAATCTTCTGGGCTGGGTTCATCTCAGGCATGCCCCTGCCTCTGGGCTCCCATCTACTGTGTGGGGCCTCTCTGAGTTGCCCTGGCCCTTACCCGTGGTGCTTCATTAAAAGGGAAACCTGACTGTATCCTTCCCTTGCATTAAGACTGCCATGGGCTTCTGGGCCCAGGATAGGCTCTGAGCTCCCAGGCCTGTTGGGAGCTATTTGTCGAGTGCTCAGTATCTCATAGTGGGGCCACTGCCTGCTCCTACTGGTTCCCAGGCTCTAACTTCTACCCAACTCTCCAACCTCACTCCCCCCACCCCTAAGTCCCTCCACCTCCAGGCCTCTCTTCCCCCTCCTGTCCTTTGAGGCCTCGCTCAGGTCTGCTGTGCTCACAACTCATCCCCACCGCCAACCCTGCCCCCCTCAGCAGCTCAACAAGGGCTGGGCCGCAGGGGCCCCCAGCGGATGCAGGCTCTGAGGTGCAGCCCTTCTCCAGGGAAGGGGAGACTGGTGGGGAGACAGTGCAAGCTCTGACACCCCTGAGCCCTCCCTGAACCCTGGGCCCTACTGGCCCTTCCTTCTCCTGTCCCCGGCTTTAGTTTTCTCTTCTGCACCCTAGGCCTGGAATGTCTCTCTCAATATCAGTCTCCAAGGGGAAGCCCATCCAGTCTCACCTCCTCCCTGCCTCCATTTCTCAGATGGGGAAATTGAGCCTCCGACAGGGGAGATGATGGGCCTGCAAGCTCATGGAAAGCTGGCCACAGGCCACAGGCCTCAGTCACTCTGCCTCGTCTCCCAAGGCCCCAGTCAGCGGGGCTCTAGAGGCAGAAGCAGGCACTTCACACAACCCACCCACCCCACCCCCGCCCAGGGAAGGCAGGCAGGCTGGCATCCAAAGCTATTTGCCTTTGGAGGGCCCAGGAAGCTAGAAAACAAACATCCGGAGTCTCTGGAACTTCGACTCTCTCTCCTCACATCCCAAGGATCCGGGAGCCACCAAGAGGGTATGCCAGTATGTGCGCAAACACACGCACGCACACTCACACACAGCCCTGGACTGGGTAAACACGTGAGCCCAGAAGATCTCTTGGGATTGTTTGCTTGTGAGTCTGTGCAGGTCCTTTAGCGACCCAAAACCCTGAAAAGATGATGAGTCCCTACCCCTGACCTTATATTAATTTTATCTTGGGGAAAAAAAGATTAAAATCTCTTTTGTGTGACTTTTCTGATGGCAAATTCTGTATACGCTCATCAAAACTAGTCTTTTTTTGTGGTGCCTGGGTGGCTCAGTCAGGTGGCACCTGACTCTTGGTTTCCGCTCAGGTCATGATCTCATGGTTGGGAGTTCGAGCCCCACATTGGGCTCTGCGCTCAGAGCCGAGCCTGCTTGGGATTCTCTCCCTCTCTCTGCCCCTCCCCAACCCCCAAAATAAATAAATAAACTTTTAAAAAAACCCTATTTTTTTCTTTCACTTTGTGGGCAGTTTCCACTTTGCCGGTGACCTAAGCAGGTGTGTGGCCTGCCTCTTAGTCGTCCGTCACGCACGTCCCTGTGGCCCAGTAGGTGACCACAGCAGACTATGCCCTGTGGGTCACTAGGAGAATGTCTGTGTGAAAGCACATGGATCTGTGATTCTGTGAGGGAGTGTGTGTGAGCATGACCGTAGGCACCCCTGCGTCCAGGTCTGTGCCTGAGCCATCTGCATGCGCAGGTGACCGTCGCGGGCTGTGTCCATGCGTGTGTGATGTGAGCCTGCGCGTGCCCAGGGAGTGTGTGGCTGCTTTTGTCTCTGAATGAGTGTATGACTGAGAGGGTTGGTGGCTGCACAAGTGGGGGCTCTGATTCTCTGCTTCCGTGCACCCCCATCACTGCTTCCACCACTCATGCCAGACCAGGGCTCACATCCCTGCCCTGACGCATGTCACCTGTGTGGCACTGGACAAGTCTTTTCCCCTTCCTGGGCTCAGTTTCCCCATCTATAGGATGGTACCTTCTCCCAGAGCTGCTGAGAGGACGGAAATGATACCATAAAAGCCTGCCTCTGCTGGCTTCCAGCATAGGCCACTTCTGTGCAAGTCAGACAGGGGTGACCCCAACTCTCTAGGCAATTGCAGCCCTGAGGGGCGTGGAATGGTGGAGGAGGGCGGGCTGGGTTTCAGCATCACGCCACCTCTGTGCAAGGTACAAGGCAGGAGGTGAGAGGCAGTGGCCCTGCAGGTGACTGAAAAATCGCAGCTCCCTTTCCTCAGCCCCTGCTCCAGGTGTGCAGCCTGGGACTCAAGGGTCTCCGACTCTGCGTGAGTGGGGTGGCCATGTTCCAGATGAGGCTCTGAGGACACCCACCCCCCCCTTCCCCTGGGGCTCTGTCCCCTTGACCAGCCCTCCAGCTCTGCCTCTCCAAAGCCCCAAAAGGAAGCCATGAGGGGACTGACTGGACCCGACCTGCAGAGACCAGCTAGGCTGGCCGGAGGCTCAGAGACACCCCCACCCTCAGCCCATCTCCCATTATTGGAGAGGGTGACTGAGACACGGAGACGGTCAGGGACCCTCCCGGGGACACAAGTGAACCCAGTCAGGCCAAGCTCCTGTCTCAAGATCTCTGTAGAACAGACGCAGTTGGGGAGACCCAGCTTTGGACTCTGTTGGCTACTGAATGGGGTCCGAGGGAGCAGGTGGGGTTCCTGAGAGACAGGCACAACTACACCTGGGCCCTTAGCTGCTGGCGTGGACCTCCTGCCCATCCCCACCCGGGTCCAGATCCCCTACTGGTGTGATTAAGCAAATTATAGGGTTTTTTTCTTGAGAAAATTGCATCGGCCTAATTGAATGAGGCTGCAGGAGCCTGGGCTGGAGGCTGACAGTGGGTGAGGATGGGGGGGGGGGGCAAGATGCAGGGGCAAGCTGGCAACGTTAATCAGGGGACAGAAGGAGCAAGGAAGGTGGGGGGGAAGGAGGGCCGTGGGCACAGGAGGACAGGATACCACTCATTCAGCACACCCATTCTGCACACCCGCAAGTGTGGGTGCCTGGGCACAGGACATGAGGAGTGGTGCTCCCCTAGAGACCACCGAGCGACTGCTTAGTGCCAGGTACTGCATTCATTTAAAAGTGCTGTTTCAATTTTTTAAATGTTTTTATTTATTTTTGAGACAGAGAGAGACAGAGCATGAAAAGGGGAGGGGTAGAAAGAGAGGGAGACCCAGAATCTGAAACAGGCTCCAGGCTCCGAGCTGTCAGCACAGAGCTCCACACGGGGCTCGAACTCACAGACTGTGAGATCATGACCTGAGCTGAAGTCGGACGCTCAACCGACTGAGCCACCCAGGCGCCCCCCCCACAGCTGTATTTTATATGTGAGGGGATTGAGGCTCAAGACAGAAAATGACTTTTGCTAAAAGTCAGAGCCAGACAGGACTGTCTGACACCACAGCCCTTGCTCTTAACTGGTACCTGCTCTTCCTGCTGAACTGCTACCATCCTGCCTCTGGGAAGCCTTCGTAGGGAGTTCAGAGAACGGAGGGGGCCTCATACCAACTCACACTTGGCCCAGACAGCATTTCAGTCCATACAGGGCATTTCTCCTCATCTACACTATGATGTCTGTCCTGTTTTCGATGATCAGCAGCTGAAGCTGGGCTGATCCCACATGGATTCCACACACCCCCATTGCCCACAGCACACTCATGACCCCTTTCACTCCCATGCAGTGACCTGTTCTGTGTCACACTCATCACCCCAGGATGACACACAGAGACAGGATCACTGTCACTTGCACATGGCGTGTCTCACATACTCAGTGATTCAGTCATCCCATGGCTTCTACATTGTCACACATCACTGAGGGTCACAGGGCCACTCACAGTGAAACTATCACTGTACCCTCACTCAGAGTAGCCCATCCTCAGTGTCAGACACCATGTTCCCAATGCTCCACAGTGTCACCCTCATATAGTGTCAAACACACACTTCCAAGCTGGCTCTACATTGCACTGTCACATTTCAGCATCAACTAGGACCTTCTGACATTAAAAAAAAAAACAAACCACCTTTGGTGAAATGACATCATGTCTGGGATTTGCTTTAAAATACTTCAGCAAAGCAACCTATTGGATGAGAGAAAATATTTGCAAATCGTGTATCTGATTAGGGGGTAATATCCAGAATATATAAAGAAGTCCCACAACTCAACCACAAAATAAACAACCTGATTTAAAAATGGGCAAAGAACTTGAATAGACATTTTCTAAAGAAGACACACAAATGGTGAACAAGCACATGGAAAGATGTTTAACATCACTAATCATTAGAGAAATGCAAATCAAAACCACAGTAAGATACGACCTTTCCCCAGTCTTCCACCTGTTAGGATGGGAAAGAGAAAAGGAAGGGAGGGAGGGAGGGAGGGAGGGAGGGAGGGAGAGGAGCACCTGGGTGGCTCAGTTGGTTAAGTGTCTGACTCTTGATTGGTTTCAGCTTAGGTCATGATCTTGTGGTTCCTGAGTTTGAGCCCCACACGATGGACTCTGCTCTGCACTGACAGTGCAGAACCTGCTTGGGATTCTCTATCTCCCTTCTCTGCCTCTCCCCACTCACACTCTATCTGTCTCTCAAAATAAATAAACATTTTTTAAAAAAGAAGAAAGAAAGAGGGGAAAGGAAAGGAAAGGAAAGGAAAGGAAAGGAAAGGAAAGGAAAGAAGTGTTGGGGAGGATGTGGAGAAATTAGAATACTGGTACACTGTTGGTGGGAACATAAAATGGCATAGCTGTTGTGGAAGACAGTATGGTGGTTCCTCAAAAATTAAAAATAAAGATTACCATATGATCCAACAATTCACTTCTGGGTATATATCTAAAAGAACTGAAAACAGGATCTTGAAGAGATACTTGTACGCCCATGCTCACAGCAGCATTATTCACAATAGCCAAAAGTTGGAAGCAACGCAAGTGTCCATCAATAGATGAATGGATAAACAAAATGTGGCATATAAAAACAATAGAATATTATTTAGCCTCAAAAAGGAAGGAAATGTTCATACAGCATGGATGAATCTTGAGGATATTATGTTGAGTGAAATACACCAGCCACAAAAAGATAAACACTGTATGATTCCACATATCGGAGGTACCTAGAGTAGCCAAACTCACAGACAGAAAGCAGAAAGATGGAGTTCAAGAGCTGGGGGGATAGGGAGTTGTTTAAAGGGTAAAGGTTTCAGTTTTTCAAAGTGCAAAAGATCTGGAGAATGGTTGCACATCAACGTGAACATACTTAACACTACTGAAGGATACACTTAAAAATGGTTAAGATGGTAAATTTTATGGGGCTCCTGCATGGCTCAGTTGGTTAAGTGGCCGACTTCGGTTCAGGTCATGATCTCACGGTTCATGAGTTCGAGCTCCGTGCTGGACTCTGTGCTGACCGCTCAGAACCTGGAGCCTGCTTTGGATTCTATGTTTCCCTCTCTCTCTGCCCCTTCCCTGCTCATGCTGTCTCTCTCTCTCTCTCTCAAACAAAACAAAACAAAACTCCAAAAACTTTATTAAAAATATAGTAAACTTTGTTATGTATATTCCGAAAAAATAAAAACAAAAAAAAATACTTCAAGAAAAAAAAAAAAAAAAAAAAAAAGGGGGGGGGGTGGGGTGGGGAGGGATAGATGTATTAAATGTGCCCAAATCTTGGTAACTGTTAGATTTGGGTGATGGGTGTATGGCAAGTTCATTGTATTATTCTCCCCACTATTGTGTGTATTTCCAATATTCCATAATTTAAAAAGTTTACTTTCCCTTGACCTCACACCTTTTCCAGTGGCCACGCCCCTTCATATTCCTTAGAGCCAAAGGTCTCCAAAGTGTTGACTATGTTCTGTCTTCACCCCAGACTCAGCACCCACCCAGGCCTGCTGGATTCGGGCCCCACCCGGTCACTGACTTGGTTCCTGTCAGGCTGACTAATGCCTGGACTCAGTCCTGCACTGTCTCCCCTGGCTACCTCACTCCACACTCTCAGTATCCTCCACCTCCCTGGCCACTCCTCCTCTGTCTCCTTGGTGCTCCTCCTCACCTCCCAGGCCTCTAGCTGATGGAGTCTGCAGGTCTGGGGCCAGGGCTCAGTCCTCACCTCACTCTCCTTGAGCTCTCTCCCTAGGTCATCCTAGCCACACCTACTGCCCCCAAATATATATCCCCAGCCTGGCCTCTGCTGCCCACTGGACACATTCATCTGGATGTTTGACTTCCGTCCAAAACAGATCTCTTAATTTCTTCCTCCTTGTCCTCTCTCATGCCCCTAACCTTGACCTCCCACTATTCTTCACTCATCTCAGTAGCGACTCTACTATCTATTACTTGGTTCCTCAAACCAGAAACCGGAAGCCACCGTCCGCTTCTCCCTCCAGCTCATCCTCTTATTCATCAGCAAGTTCTGTCATCGCAACCTCCCATCTATCTCCAAAGTTCATCCGTTTCTCTGCAATTCATCCGCATCCCCATAGCCCGGGCACCACTATCTCCTGCCTGGGTGGCTGCTGCGGCCTCCAGTTTGTCTGCTCACCTCCTCTCTGCCCCTCCAACTCACATTCCCACTGGGGGGGGGGGGGGCCCCCGGCAAACACTACAGCTAGAGCAATCTCAAAATCACGCGTTAGACTGTGTCACTTCCCTGTCTGAACCCACCGGAGTCTTCCTGGGACTGTGTCATACACAGTGTTGTGTGGTCACGTTTCACATTATCACACATTCAGCCAACAGTGGACTTAGAGTCGCTTAGTGACACTTGATGTCACTCCATGTCACACCCTTGGTTACACACTCAGCCTCACTATAGCATACGCTTGGGGGACACACTTGGTTTCACAATTCAGTGTCAGACACTTGAGCCACAAGGACCACACCTGTTATTGCACAATGTCATTCATCTGTGTTTACATATTTGACCCTATGGTGTCAGAGCCTCAGCGTCACAGACCTAGTATCACTTAGCGTCATACAATCAATAGTACACAGTATCACAGCGTGGTCGGTGCCACATCCATGGTCTCACAGTCTTTGATCAGTGGTGTCACACATTTGGTATCCTTTGGTGTCACACACTCAGTGTCACACTCAGTGTCACACTCAGTGACTCACTCACTGTCCACACGGTATCCCAAGATTCAGGTCACATGCTCGATAACACATAACGTCACAAGATCAGTGTCACATATTCAGTAGAATACCCACTGCCCCACGATCAGCATCTCAGTGTCACCCTGGGTCCCATAAGCTTCCGCCCACCCCACCCCACTGGGCACAGTCGCCTGAGCTGCTGCCCCATGTCAAGGCTGTTTCCTGTTGTTGTGTTCAGAGTCCTTAGCCACTGCTTGTTCCTTCAAGGATTTCCTGTTGTCAGGGCCCCAGTCAGGCCTGGCCCAGCCTGGGACACACAGCCCAAAGCCCAAGGGCCACCCAGTGGGAACCCTGCATCTCCTGCCCCCCATCATTCTGGTTGGGCCCCGTGGGATATTCCCCCCATTCAATCAACCTGGATTCCCCAAGTGCCTGGGCTCATGCCCTGTCCACTGAAAGGAGGCGGCCTCTGGGCCCTGCCCCACTCACTCCCAGGATGACCAGGAAGGGGACTCGAGGGCTGTCTGGAAGAGGCTGTCTACACTGGTCTATGAGGCTCAGTCTGAAGCTGCTGGGAGCCAGAAGAGAAGGACAGAAGGTGGAAGAGGAGGACAAACGCTTAGGGGGTTAGCGAATCAGGGAAGCCTTCCCAGAGGAAGCCAGCTGAGAGCTGGCAAATATGAAGACAAGGAAGAAAATGCATCTGAGGTGGGGGCACCAGACAGGAGCAAACGCTTGGAGGTAGGAACCAGGAAGAGACAGGGCTGCCAGAGATGAAGACAAGAACATGGGAGACAGGTAAATTATGCTGTGGGATTTGGAGAGAAACAGACTTCTCTGCTATCCTTCCCCCCCTCCCCCATTCCAGCATTTAGATTCTGGCTCCAAGAGGAGCCTCCGGGCACTCCCTTCCTGGCCCTGCCTTCGGCCCGGCCCGCACACTGTCCCCCATGGCTGCCAGGCCCCCTCACCTCCCTCCCGCCCCAGGCCAGCCTGCAGGAAGGACACAGGGAGGCCAGCACACGCTCCCCACACGGCCTGAGATAAATATTTCCCAGGAAACGGAACTTGTTCTCTCAGTGTTTACAGCCAAGGACCAGGCAGGGTGGTGGGGGAGGGGCCCGCCTGAGGAACCTTGTTCTGGGGCTCACAGCATCTACCCCCAACACCACCTCAGACCTGCTGCGCGCCTCTGAGCCAGTCTCTGCCTCTCTCTGAGCCTCCATTCCAAGCCCTCGAGGGGGCTGACCTCCCTGGGCCTTGGCCTGCCTAATGCCCACCACAGTCTGAGCTTATGTCTTTTCTGGGTGTAATATCCCTGGTACTTGATGCTTCCTCCTTCAGACTAGGCTTCTCGGATTGCAGGACCCATGCCTGCCCATCTCCACCTGGTCCTTGTTTGGGCGGGGGTGTGGACAAATGGATGGACAGACAGACAGATGGACTGGGTGGCAGCTGAGACCACCTCCCTGGCCCCAAGTCCCTACACAGCCCAAGCCTGTGCGGTCCAACAGGTGGGCACAGGCAGATGGCAGGGCCTCAGGGCCCCTATAGAGGCCAGATGCTATGGCCAACTAGCTGCAGGCAGCTCCCTTGGGGCCATGGGGCATCACTGAGGCCACTTAATCCTGACGTGGAGAACCCAAGAGGAGGCTGGCACACCTGCCAGTTAGGAGCACTCACTCAAGAATTTTAAACAGGCCAGAAAGTGTTGCCTCCTGGAAAGCAGCCCTTCCAGCCGCATCCAGGTGCTCGCTGCCCATTGCCTGGGCTCCACTGACGTGCTGGGCCTTCTCTCACGGAGACCCAGGGCATCCTGCCCACACGGCCTGGCCCCAGCGGCTCCTTCCATGTGTGAAGACTTCCTCAGCCCCCACAGCAATCTTACATTACAGGATCACCCCAGCTCCTGCCTAGCCCTATGCCTAGTCCTGCCTATCACGAGCCTGCCACACTGGGCCCATTTACTCACCATTGGTGGCCTCAGCCTCACCTCAGACTCTGGGACCAAGCATTCCTCAGTCCAGGACCCAGGGGCAGAGGGGTTTTTGGATCTGGCTTCTCAGCACCAAGCCAGCCTCCCACAGTCCCCTCTGGGGCTGAGTCTTTGTTTCAGGCTCTCTATCTGCTTGTTCCCAGTCCTGGGCTGGACCTTGTTGTCCTCATGTAGTTTTCTCAAAAGCTGGCCACATGGACCTCTCTGACTATCTAGCTGATCTTTGGCTTCATCAGTCCACAGACTTGACCCGCCCCATCCTTCAAAGTTCCAAGGCCACCTCCTCCAGAAAGTCTCCAAGACTCTCCCCAATCCAGCAATTGCCCTTTCTTGGAACTTCTCCAACACTTCACACAGCTATTCTCCTTTAATCAAGAAACATTAATTGAGCACCTACTATGTACGAGGCCTTGCCAGGTCCCATGCGGGCTCAGGAGAGACAAAGGAGACTCAGCCTTGGTTCCTATCCCCCATGTGTTTACAACTATGTGGGAAAGGATATGCAACCACATGGGCTAACAAGTTACCCAACTAGAGCTCAGGGAAGCTTGGGAGCTGTGAGTGCCCAGGAAAGAGGGGAGACTGACTTGACCTGAGTGGAGGGAGCAATCTGGGAGGACTCTACAGAAGAGGTGACCTCTAACCTGAGGCTTAAAAAGGGAGTAGGCAGAGAAAAAAGGGAAAAGCATTCCAGAGAAAGGGGTGGGTGCAAACAAAGGCAGGGAGGCCAGGAAGAGCTGGTGTCCTGGGGAGTAACAAGGACTGCCAAGTCCGGGAGCAAGGGGTAGCCCTGAGGGGGCCCAGCAGGCAGGACCGACAATGCCAAGGGATGTGGCCTCTATTTATCCCATGAGCAGCGACAGAGGAGCCAGTGCTGGGCAGCGCATTAGCGTGCTTAGTGGGGATACCTGTGCCATTGTCTACGTCTGCCTCTCCCCCAGCCTCTGCCCTAGCTACTGCTCCCAAGATCCTTCTGGGCCCCGAGAACCAGCACAGAGAAGGCATGGAACCAACGTGCTCAGTTCACTACTTGAACTGCCTCCACCCCAACATCCAGAGAGCAATGGCCCTGGCCCTGAAGGAGGATTCCAGGCTGAGCGTGAAGAGCCCTCCCCCAAGCTGGCGGGTTGGCACAGGAGCCAGGGAGCCATCCCAAGAGGGTGTGCTGAACAGATGCCCGCCATAGGGATGGGTGCTGGCAGCCCTGCTCCCCTGGCTGTCAAGCTGCCAGTGCCAGGAGAACGTGCCGTGCCCACAGAACCTCCATTAACCCTGGCCCAGCCCCAAGGTGCACCCTGTCAGCCTAGGCCTGGCTCCAAGGATCTCACCCTTGTGGGAAGCAGGGAGGGAGCCAGCTCCCTCTAAGGACCTGCTGTGGGCCAGGCCCAGGCCAGGCAGCTCACACATACTTTGTAACATGCCCCAGCAGCTCTGCTGTGATTACGTCCAATAATGATGGATCTTCTTATCCCCTTTGACAGGTGAAGAAACTGATGCTCAGGCTGGTTAAGGGACTGGCCCAAGCTCACACTCTTAGAAAGCAGTGAAACTGGGACTTGGACACATGCCCATCTGACCCACAGTCAGTCTGCTAGATGAGGCCTTGTCTCTAGCAACCACCCTGGCAGGGGGAGGGGGGGTCCTTCTCAGTCACCCCATCCCTCTTCCCTCTTTCCGCCCCGCTGTCCCTGTAGTATGACCATATCCTAGGGTCCCTCCTCTCTCAGGTCCTGTCCTTTTTATGTTGGGGAGTGCCTGGCACTCTCTCCCAGCAGAGCTGAGCATGGGCCTAGGCACTTGGGATGGGGTGCTAACTGAGCCCAGAGATAGAGTAGGCTCTGCCCAGAGGCCAGGCAGACAGCTGCCATCTTCAGGGTGGATGTGAGGCTGGGGAACAGGCCAGAGCTGAGAGCTGAGGGGCTCACAGCCTAAGACCCTCCCTCTGAGGGAGGAGGCAGCAGGACCCAGACAAGGGAAACGGGGAGACAGAACAGAAGCAAAGGGATCCAATGGGTATGATCGGGAGAGGCCTCCCGCTGGGGCTCAGTGGAGCTAGACAGGAGGGGCAGGACTTGCACTTGTAGGGACCTGGGCCCAGGCCTAGGCAAAGAGGGTGGTACACAGAGGTATAAATGAGGAGCCTGGGACTGGCTCCTTCCCCTGGGGCCTAGCTCCCAGCACCAAGGCGGGTCTCAGCTTCTCCAAAGCCGTGTCCCCCCATGGCTTCCTGGGAGGATGACAAATCCAGGCTTTCCTGGCAGGTGGCGGTGGCTGCCGAGACACTGCTGGCTCCCAGGAACACCATCTGTCCCAGCTCTGGGTGGGGGGAGCCCCTGCCCCATGGGGAATGCCATGATCATAAATAAATTAATAATGACTTTCTGGGTGCCCCCTCCTCTCTCCCTTTCCCAACTCCCGGCTGTAGGGACATTCTCAGGGCTTGGCCCCCACGTCCCAGCAGTGAGTCCATGCTGAGCCCTGCTGTGCGCCAGGCCATGTGTGGGCGTCTTCTTTCCCATGTTACCGGAGGGCAGGGAGAGAGCAAGTGGCGGGCATGAGACGCATCTGGGATCCACACTCAGATCTGCCCCATTTGCTCACTGTGTGACCTCACTGGGCCTCAGCTTCCTCAAAGAATAATAACAGCTGCTGTTTCACTGGGGGGTCATGAGGATTGAACAAGGAAGTGTGTCTAATGCTTCTGACACAGAGGAGGCTCCCCTTTCTCTTAGCCGGGCCTGGGTACAAGAGAAGGTTCATGCTGGTCTTGCTGCTCCTTCTGACGTTACACACAACCTTCCTCTGTGCCACTCCACCCAGTCTGCAGCCCACCCCATTTCTGCTGCTCAAGGCCCCTCTGAGCGCTGAATACTGCGAGGCACCCCAAAGGCATGGCCGGGGTGTGGATGGCATCCCTCACATCAAAGGAAATGCACCTTCCTTTGGAAGGAGGTGGGAGACTCAGGAATGATAAAGGCACAGTCCCCAGGCTAAGGAGCTCACAGTTCAAGGGGGGAAGACCTACAGAGTCACATAATGGAGAAAATAGAGTGCTAATGGCACAGACACCAGAACGCCCCAGTCTGACTAGGCAGGAGAGCTCAGAGGAGGGAGCATGAGGGGCAGGGAGGGCTTCCTGGAGGAGGGGAGGCTAGAGCTGAGCCCAGAAAGATTTGGGAAGCTGAGGGAGAAGAGAGTGGCAGGAGTGGTTCTGGGGAGGCAGGACGGATAAACGGGAGACTGTAGCCTGGTGGGGACTGCAGAGGGAGCAGGAGGATGGGAAGCGTCGATTTTTGAGCAGAAAAGTGACAAATTCAGGTATGCGTGTTAGAAAGAGCCTCCTGGCAGCCACATGGAGAGTGGGGCAACTGAAAGCAGTGAGCCAGTGAGCCGTGCAGGGGAAAGATGACCAGTGCCGGACTGGGGCAGGCAGCAGGAGTGGAGAGGACGAGGGGAATTCAGAAAACACTTAGGGCAGAAAATCAACAGGGAATCATTGGGTGAGGGTGGGGAGGCCTAGGGAGGAGTCTGAAATGATTCCCCGGTGACTTGGGAGGAGGATGAATCCTCAATGGGAGAGGACCCCAGGCAGGAATAGGGCAAGGAAGGTGATCTTGGTGTGGGGTGACCCTAGGCTGGTGGGGGCAGGGGTGGGATTCGGCTCCAGCCTCCCAGTCCTCCCAGAGGTGGGGACAATGCTCAGACTGACCCCCAGTCTGTGCCCCCACCCCTCCAAGCCCACCCACGCCTCCCTCCACTGAGCTCTCACCTCCAGTCCGGCATCTCTACTCTCTGGGGGGACTGGCTTCTGTGCAAGTAGGTCCCAGTCAGCTGCAGAGACAAGAAGGCCAGGGGCTGAGGCTTGCCAGGCCTTCACCCCTTCTTCCCAGCCTACCCCCGCCCACCCAGTCCCCAGCAGGCCCAGGGCTTCCTCTTCCCCACAAGTGGCCTCCTCCAGGAAGCCTCGCCTGATTTCACCCTGCTCTCCCCTCACCCTCCCTTCTTACTCCCTACTTCAGGAGGACACCTCTTCTCTGGGAACAGAGTTGAGCTCTTTCGTTCAACCAGGACCTCCTCAGGAGGGGAACAACCACATTTTCACCCTTTCTGATGCCTTCTCCACTTCCGCTTCTCTCCAGGAAACTTCACTACCCTTCTCTAATCCTCAGTTTCCCCATCTGCAAAATGGGGTTTGTCCTATCTAGCTCACACAGCCACGGGGTCGGGCTCCCAGCTGGTGCCCCAACCCTGGCCTGGTGCTCAGTCATCTGAGCTCTAGTCGGACCCCACAGCGCCTCATAATGCTGGCAGACACCAGGGAGTTGCTCAGCTCACTCATTCTCCAGGAGCCTACCACCCAGGTGGCCTCCAGAAACCCCAGCCTCTCGAAGGCACTGCCCAGGGGCTGGCTGCCCCTCCCCACCCCCACCCGACAAGCACACCCAAGCATTGGACAGGCACAGGCGGCGGGATATTCTGAGCCTGGCTTCCTTCCAGTCAGCTGCTGGCCGCCATGCCAGCCTGGCGCGGGCGCAGGGGCTGATTTGATTTGGCAGCTTTGGAAGCGTGTGGTGGGGACGGGAGGGGGAGAGGGATGAGACACCCATCTCTGCTAGGAAATAAACAGCCTTGGGCGCTCAGCGAGCTGGGGGGAGGGCACAGTCTGGCATTGGTGGGGGGGTTCTGCATCTCCTGCCTGGTGGTCCCCTCTTCTCATCCAGGTTCTGGATGCCTGCCCATGACTGTTGGAATTTATGGCTTTCCTTGGGTCACCATAGGGGTGACAGGAGCTGCACCTGGTATGTGGATACTTGTGGTGTGGCTGTGGCAGGGCGTCTGTTTGTCCCACATGTCCCCGTGTCCTGTGGGATCTCCCGACTCAGCCATGCTGACAGCCATGCCTGAGTGTCGCCTAGGAAGACTGGGTCTGCGTGTGGAGCGGTGGTCTAGATGTGGCCATCTCCACGGGTGACTGCGGTCCGCACGGACTGACTGCAGCCCAGGGTGTGACGAGGTCACCCATGTGTGCGAGTCTACTGTAGGGCATTGGTCCCGGCCTGTTCCTTCCCTCTGTGCGATGACCCTGCTAACCCGGCCACGTCCGGCAGAGGAAATGACAAAGGCTGAGCTAAATACCTAACCCCAAGCCCATCCCTTTTGTCCAAAGGCCTCAGCCTTCTTTTCCACCCAGGCCTCCGATGGTCCACCCGCTGTATTACCCTGGGCCAACTCTCTCTCCCTCCCGTGACAGGAGGCAGTGCTAGTTATGATTCTCCAAATACTCTCCCGCCTCTCTACCCCTCCCTGGAGAGGCCCCTGCTCTCTGGCTCCCCAGCACCAGCTGCCAGCATGGGGAAGGTAGCCTGGAAAAGGGGAGTCTCAGCAAGGCATTCACAGCTCCTCCATAATCCCACCCAGCCTCAGTGTTTACCACACCCCTGCCTACTCCCCGGTCAGGGAGGTCCAGCTCACCCCTCCTGGGAGTCTGCAGCACCCATTATTATGCTGCCAACACCCTGGGGACCTGGGCTTCACAACCTCCAGTTAGAGAACTGCTGAGTGGGATCGTGGTTATGATTCTCTGACCTCTACGCTGACAGGTCAAGGCTGTGGGGTCAGACGAGGACCCTAGTCCTAAGAGTTGTGCCCCAGACACCAGCCAGGAGGTTAGGGTAGGGTGGAGCCTGCTTTGGGGAAGACACAATGTCTCATCTGTCACGGCCTCCTCATTGTCCCACTGTCCTCTGGGGACCACAAGGCTCTCCCCACCCAGCCACAGGAAGCTGAGCCCCTCTTGGAGACAGAAGGAAGGGACACTGAAGGAGGGGCTTTAGGACTAGGAGGAGACTCACCCATGACCTTGGGATCACAGTGGAGGAACCTAGGATCGTAGAACCCAGCTGTCATAAAGAGGCTAGTGAGATGGAGACAATATGCAGAGAGGTCCTGGAGGGCTTCCTAGAGGAGGTGTGTGGTGCCTCACAAGAAGAGAACACCAGGTTCCAGAACAGCCTCCTAACTATGAGATATAGGTTTTCACCCGGGACTTACATGTTCTCATGTATGCACTTGCACGTGTCTGTGTGTCCGTGTGGGCATGGCTGTCATCCCAGTCACGGAGTCCTGAGCTCCAGTCTATGTCCTGAGGGCAGGTTCTGCCCAAGGTAGGGGTCAGCTAGGCGGCAGGCACAGGGGCAGACAAGACAGTAGTCTGAGTAAAGAAGAGGGATGACAACTCAGGGCTGAAAGAGAAGCCCGTTGTGGGTCATGACCTCAGTTCACACCCTAGCCGCCTGACACCGAGGGCAGTGTGCTTCTGTGATGCGGGCCCAGCATAGGACCTTCCCTCTCTGAGCTACTTTCCTCTTCTGAAGAATAAAAGCATGGGACTCGATCTCCTAGGGCCCGTCCAAGTCTAATGATCTTTGGAGGGAGGCTGACACACACACGCAGCCAGCCAGAGATGGAGACTTGCAGGGTGGGGAGAGAGCCCGAGTGAAGGGGCAGGAGCGCCCAGGAGGCTCACTGTGGGTCGGGTGGCTGGGGACCCTATCCTCAGGGCCAAGACAGGATGCGGTAGACAATGGAACCTTGGGGATGACAGGGAGCAGCTGCAGCCACCCTACCTGCCTTCTGGCCTGTGGGAGGAGAAAGATGGAGGAGTGATCAACAAGGGCTCTGCCCCCTAACAGGAGTCCTGCCTCAGCTCCTGTTCCCCAGGAGTTACAGGGGAAAGGGGGAAGCTGCAGACAATGGGGAGCACCCAGGACTGGGAGTTAGGAAGCTGGGTTTCAGGTCCTGCTCTGCTGTGCGACCTGGGCCAGCTCCTGGTCTCCCTCACCTGATCTTTGAGCCCACCATGCTGGGACTCCTGCAGCGGCACCAGGCTTCTGAGGAACCCAGTCGGAGCGAGCTCTCTAGAGGCCAAAGATACTTCTCTCCTGCCTAGGGGATCCCCCCCCCCCCACCCAACTCTGGCACAGGTGCTGAGACAAGTGCAGAAGCCAAGAGGCAGCAAGCCGCCCGGCCTGTGCCACAAGGGAGCACCCACTGGTCATCCATCTCCAGGCGACTTGGCCTGGGACCTCCCTTCCTTAAGCTCTTCTCACAGCCACCTCCAGGGCACAAGCAGGGTCCTCCCTCCTTGGCCTGTGCTCAAGAGGTGCTGATGGGTCACCAGCCAATGCCCACACTGCTCCTCTGGCTGCCCTGGCCTCTGCCCCAGTCGGAGGCCCTTTGTACTTGGGGCCCTCACAAGCAAGTGTTCGTGCATTTCCACGTCCGTGTCCAGGAAGTGTTCATGTCCTGTTTTCCCCCTCAGGCCAGGGTTGGTGGGGAAGGGGGGTAGGTGGTAAGCAGGCCTCTCTTTCCTCCTCTGTCTGTCGACATTTCTGCCCAGAGACTTTAGTGGCTGGGAGGAAAGGGCACTCCTCTCTCTGCTATAATCCGAAATAGTTGAAGGATGGAGGCAGGGGGATGAAGGAAATGACCCCTTATCCTGCAAGTTTAGGGAGTGGCAGATCTCACACGTGCACAGACATCACTTCTGTTGGGGCAGGAGAATCTGCCCATGTGACCCAGGTGGAGAGGGGTCTGGGTCCCCCAACACCGGCTCAGCCCTCCTCCCCTCTCACTGGGGGTGGGGCCACCCTCCATCCTGAGCTGTCTCCGTTGCTTCTCCTTATGTTTTTAATCGACATTAACATCGACATTAACAAGGAAGGTGGTTGCAGCTCTTCCCAGCAGCCCCATTTAGAATCATTGAATCATCAAGTCATCAAATCCTAGAATCCTGGATTCACAGAATGCCCGCCTATTTGGCTCCTGGAGTCTCAGCAACTTCAAGTTGCAGAATGTCGGAATCGCACAACCCAGCTTGCACACAGCTCTGTCTGGAAGCTAAGAGTCATGGAAGGCTAGAAGCCCACAAACTGACACTGCCGGATTCTTAGAGTCATGCATCCCTAGAGCTGGTGCTCATACACTCCTTGGAGATACTACCCCTACTTCCTTCTTCCCGCTCCCCGCCCCCACCCGCCGTGAGAAAACGCAGCCCAGAAAATGGCCTCGTGCCAGATGACCGGAGAGTGCAAGCCAAGCAATGCCCACTCCTGAGATGGCAAAACGGGACCACAACATTCGGGTGTTCCAGAAATGGTGTCACTTTTACATTAGGAAATAGCTGTGTTTATGCTGGAGTGGGGCCGCTCTGTGAGTTTTGCTCACTTCCCCTCATGCCCCCTCCTGGCCCTCCCCCAGTCCTCCTGTGTCCCCACACCACCCCCACTGAGCACTGTAGCTGAGTATCTCTCAGCCCCCTCACCCTCCTCCAATCTGGGTGCAGCTCTCTCGCCCATCCCTCCTCTAGGTCTACACCTGGGCCCCCTAAATAAAGACAACCACAGATGGGGCCAACTCCCTCAGGGTGGAGGACAGGAAAAGCAAAAGGCCTGCCACCTGAAGCTAACAGCCAGAGGGCGGGCTCCCTAGAGGAGGTGCCTTGAACTCAAGACTGGGAGCCTGGGGGGAGGGGGGGAGGGAAGGGGGGGCTGTTGGCCACCCCTGAGGCAGCAGCAGCTTCAGAGGAGTCTGATCTGAAGTGGAGGGAAGCAAATGAGACCTACATTTGATATTAGAACCATCAAGTATGTTTAACATTTTCATACATTTACATTTTAACTCATTTTGGAATGTGCTCATACAGTTTTGGATTTGAATTTTATTAAATATTACGTTTCACAGATTGTTTTAATTTTTGAATTCTGAACACTCTTTGCCCAGGGCAGTTCCCGAGTCCCCACACTCCTGGAGAGGATGCTGCAGCTCTGAGTGGGGGCCAGGTCTCCTGGTCTCTGCTTAGCCTCCAAGCTCCTGACCTGGGAGACCTTCCTGAGACCTTTCAGTCCTTAGAGGACCCTGACACAGGCCCAGGCATCTGCCCTCACGCCCAGTCTTCCCTCAGGAGCCCAACCAGACATGCAGGGAGGTGCTCCCTCTCTTTCTACCTCCATAGCTGAGCGGCTCCCTCTTCACCCCTCGAAGGTCTGTCTCCTCCCCTCCATCCTGGCCATCTTCCTGCCCATGCCTCCTTGCCCTTCTCTGGACCACACTGCACCAGCCTCCAGCAAGGCCAGCCCAGCCTCCTGCCGCACCCCTTCCATGTGCTCTCCAGCCATGGCCCAGGTTTCCTAATAAGCAGGTCTGAGCAGTCCCTGCCCTGCTTTCAACTCCCCACCTAGTGCCCAGTTCCTTCTGGAAAAAGTCCATAAATCCCTTCACTTGGGAGTCCTGCACAATTTGGCCCCTGCAGACATCACCAGCCTTGTCACCAGCTTCACACACACACACACACACACACACACACACACACACACACACACCAGATCCCACCCTAGGACTCGGCCACCCTGGCAGTCCAGGATCCAGCTACACAGAACTACAGAACCACACTTCCTTCCCTCTGTCTGTCACCAGCAAGGCTTCACGTGTGCCATTCACTCCTCTCTGTCCAGAACTTTCTCCTAGTTCATCCCTTAATTCTCAGATTAGATATGTTTCCTCCTGGAAGCTCCCCAACTTGCCCCTCCCTCCTACTCTGGGCTGAATCAGGGGTTGCTGCTCTGTCCCACCATGGCCTCCTACTTTCTCTCCAGCACTGCCCTCACCACACCACCTACCAGCATCAGTCTTTGTGCCTCCTCCCCGACCCCATTACCTGGCTGCCATCAGCCCTCGTACCTAGGCGTGTTTACCTGCCATGGGGCAGACACATGGTTGCTCAGACATGGGGCAGTGTGTGGCAGAGCTTTAAAGTCCACACTGTGCTCACTTCTACCTCCCCTCTCTGTTGGACGCATAGTAGGTACTCACTAAATGTCCACCTAGGAAGGCCTGGCAGTATATAGTGTGTGGCATGGACAGGCAGGCTGGGGTGCTTAGGATAAGTGAGAGTCCCTGGGTTGGGCTGGGGACTTCTTGGAGGAGGCATCCGGGAGGATCCTCCAAGTGTTGGTCTTTTTTTTTTTTTAATTTTTTAACATTTATTCTAACATTTATTCTATGTATTTTTTAGATACAGAGAGACAGAGCATGAGCAGGGGAGGGGCAGAGAGAGAGGGAGACAAGGAATCCAAAGCAGGCTCCAGGCTCTGAGTTGTCAGCACAGAGCCCGATATGGGGCTTGAACTGACGGACTTGAGATCATGACCTGAGCCAAAGCTGGAAGCTTAACTGACTGAGCCACCCAGGTGCCCCTTTAAAGTGTCAGTCTTTTTTTTTTTTTTTAATTTTTTTAACGTTTATTCATTTTTTAGAGACAGAGAGAGACAGAGCATGAGTGGGGAGGGGCAGAGAGAGAGGGAGACACAGAATCTGAAATAGGCTCCAGGCTCTGATCTGTCAGCACAGAGCCGGATGCGGGGCTTACACTCATGAACTGTGAGATCATGACCTGACCTGAAGTCGGACGTTCAACCGACTGAGCCACCCAGGCGCCCCAAAGTGTCAGTCTTAAGACAACAATTGAGGACAGGCCACAGGAAGTCCCCAGCCCAGACCTAGGGCCATCAGAGTGGGAGCGAAGTCTGCAGTGAGGGAGATGAAGCAGCCAGGGTCCAGGCCAGGGTTGCTGGAGGGCCTACAGGTGCATTCAGAGAAGGCTTCCAGGAGGAGGGGCTGCTTCTGGCTGGTCTGGGGCAGGGAAGAAGGTGGAGATGAATCAAGTTGGAGAAAGTGGTGAGACAGAGATGTTGTTCAGAAAGCTCTGTCTCTTCTTGTCCTTTAGCCCTGAGAGGAAAAGGATGCGGGAGGCGGATGGGCAGGAGGAGCGAGGAAGGCTGGGGCAGAATGGAGATAACATCCGTGCTGACACCAGGGCCGGGGTGGGTATGGATGGCTGGGGCTGGCAGGGAGCATGTCCCCAGCTGTGGCTGGGAAACGTTTCCTGTCTCCTTGCCAGGGGGGTCATTAATAATCGTTCACCCGCCACAGGCAGCACGGAGGCCAGCCAGGGAGCTGCATGGTGCTGGGGCTGGAGTCCAGCCTGCTGACCAGTAGAGCTGCTTTCTGGGAAATAGAAAATTGCTGTGTTCTGTCACCTTGCTGTGAAACCTGGACAAATCACCCGACCTCTCTGGTCTCTGAGAACACTGGCAATAGGAGGGTCTAAGAAGGAGACTTCCCCAAATCCCCTCCCTGCTCTGGGCCTCGGTTTTTCTGGACGGCACATGGGCTGCCAACCCCACAAGGGTATATGGACATCTGATGATCCATGTGGCCATCTGGACTGTGCTGAGCCCAGCTCAGGACACGCGGGATGGGCAGACCTGGCCCAGCTTCTGAAGAGCTCGCATTCCGGTGAGCCCAACACCATGGGGTGCACACCTGGAGCCTCACAGAATCAAGTGTACATCAGGCCAGGGTAACACAGGAGGGAGGGTCATGTGCCCAGGGCCTAAGGGGCCGACAGTGTGGCCGAGCTGGGAAGATGGGTTTTCTCAGGCAAAGGACACAGGAGCCCCAGGAAGCCTGTTTGGTCACTGCTGTGACCCCAGCACTTAAGTGCCTGCCTAGTGTGTAGCAGGTGCACAATAGATGCTTTAGACAAGTGAATGAGTCAATCTGTTAGATGAGACTTCTGTGAAAGGAGGTTGGAATCTGGAAAGAGCTGCCTAAAAGATGATGATGACGATGACGATCATTCTGGCCAAAGACAAGGGGAAGGGAAGAGGTGATGTGAAAGCTCGAGAAGGCTGGAGGCCCAGGGATGGCCATCCAAGGCTAGACAGTATTGCTTGGGAAGGATCAAATGCGGTCAAGATGTGTTTTTCCAGTTGAATTTTCCAGTTGAGAATCTTCCTCGGCCCCAGGCCACATTTCTCTGCCTACTCAACACCCCCATCAAGGCCCAGCTTATTAAGCCCACTCACCACAGAGAGCCTTTTGGAGGGTGATGCTGGGGCGCTGCCCCCAGCCACCTCCCCTGACTGACTCTGGTAGTCTCTGTGCCTTCTAACTGCCAGGAGCCCTGGCCTTTCATCCATACCTGTCAGCAGGCTGCCCACTAAGGTTTCCCCATTGCTTTCTCTGGAGGGTATGACCTGGGTCCTCCTCCTGACTGGCATCTCCCCTATCAGACTAGAGAGTCCCCAAAGTGTCACCAAGCTTCCTTTCTCAGATAAGGGTCTCTCTGAGGGCAGGGACTCTTCCTCCTGTCAGATGGGAGGTCAACAAAAGGAGACACATTGAGGCCTTCCTGGTTGACCCCCAGCCCAGTAGGGACACTCCCTGAGGGCCACACAGAGAAGGGAAGAGGGACAGGCTGGCAGGCAGAAGAGGGCCCCTGACTGCTCAGCATCCTGGAGACACATGAGCCAGAAGGGGTACTGGGCCACCCATGGGACTAATCCCTCATGGTGGCAAACTCACCCAGAAACCATTCCTGGCCCAAGCCCGCTCTTTTTTTATTTTTTTATTATTTTTTTAATGTTTATTTATTTTTGAGAGAGAGAGACAGAGACAGAGTGCAAGCAGGGGAGGGGCAGAGAGAGAGACACACATAGAATCAGAAGCAGGCTCCAGGCTCCGAGCTGTCAGCCCAGAGCCCGACGCAGGGCTTTAACCCACGAACTGTGAGATCACGACCTGAGTCAAAGTCAGATTCTTAACCGACAGAGCCACTCAGGCGCCCCTCAAGCCTGCTCTTGAGCCAAGAAGGCACCACTGGGGATGCCACCCGGGCCTCACGGCCTGTGCCTGAACCCCTCCCTGCTGTGGAGCATTGTGAGGTGGTAGTAAACACAGTGACCCTGCAACACGTGCATCCTCTCCCCGCCCTCCTCATATCCCAGCCCAAAACACGACACAGACCAAGAGGAAAAGAACAAAGGTTCCCAGACCACAACATCACCCGCCGCCTGCCTGTCCAGCGCCTGCTCAGCCGGAAACCCAAGACAAAGGCCTTGGTCAAAGTGAGGAGGATGAAGGGCAAAGGGTAGAGGCAGCTTAGCTTGGGGTGGGCCATGAGAGGACGTCACTGGGCATCTCTGGGGACCTAACTGGGAGGGGAGCAAGGACAAGATGGCAGCCAAGCCCTCCCTGCACACACACGCACACCCTTCCACGAACATTTATGGGACACCTGCTGTATCCCCCATGCCCCAAACATTGACTGCCTCGTCCCTCACCCCACACACCGTGTGCACACACTTCCTTACCCCCTGCAGCACATTCCACAGCCCTTAACACTGCCTCACCCCACACACACATCGCTAGCTCACTGGACACCCTTTCCACACTCCTCACCACACACCACACATAAACAGCTCACAGGGAGAAAAGATCACATAATCCACGCGTCACACTGAAAAGTCACACAGCTCACACACCCACACCTCACACCACACTCACACTCAACCTCCCACCATGTACCTCACACACCCCACACTCACCTCCCCAACCACAGGCACACACACACGTCCAATTAAATTCAACACGCACACCATCTAGACGAGACACACCCTGCATAGATAATGTGCACGCCTAATGTCACATGTTTGTGGCCACACACAGCCCCTCGGCATACACAATCCTGCCTGCACATTGCCTCCTCCCCCCCATGTGCATGTGGGCGCACACACACACACACACACACACACACACACACACACTTCGTCAACCAGCCCCTTGCCTGGGACTCCTCGGCCCTGGCTGCTGCACTCTCCCCTACCCAGAGTTGCACAAACAGCCATCACACGGACATATGATGCTCAAACACCAACACACAGGTCCTAATACATTTCCCAAGCAAGCCTAGGATGTACCACAGAGAGTCTAAGCCACCTAGGCTGCAAACACACTCGGGCACACACAACTCCCCCACCCCCACTCCCCTCCACCACGACGTCCAATGAAACCCCTTCATCAGGCCCCCACAGTGGCTCTTCTGGGATACACACAAGAGCCAATAACATACGCAACCACACACACAATCCCCCAGGCAGGCTGCCCCTACATAAACTCCACCCCACGGAGACAGACACACCACATACACACATGTCCCCTACACATACAACACTCATGCACACGGCACCACTCCACACTCACAACGCAACCATCCTAGCCATGCACGGCATGCAATGACACACACTCACAATCTTCACACTCACCATAAGCCCCCACAACCCCCCCCCAAATAATCCCCCTGGTGGTGCCACACACAATATTACATGACACATCACACATGATCACACACAAGGCACACCCAACACATGCAACGTGGGCCATCCTACACAAATACATACATCTCAGACTCACCCAGTCCTGGAACCCTCCCACCACAGGTAACTGACACCAGATTGCAGTCTACTCCCCTCTCTCCAATCCCACACCCCCAGCTGCTCCCAGTCAAGACCAGGACAGTGGGGATGGGGGGTTTACAAGTTATGAACCCCAGTGCCACTGCACAATCCCCACCCACCTTAGATCCCTGGGCACCACCCAAAGGCTGTACCCTCCATGTTTAGCCCCTTCTACGAGCGCCCACACCATGCCATGCCTGACAACATGGGGCAAGTGGAGGTCCTGCAGACACCAGCCCAGCACTCTGAGCCTGCCCCTTCCTCACTGGAAAGCAGAGGCAGATATAGGGGGAGGGGATGATCACAGAGTGAGACCCTAGAACAAAGACAGAGACCTAGAGAAATAGAGGGGACAAACTGAGAAAGATGAACAGGGCAGAGGGGACCAAGAAAGAGATATGGAGGGGCAGAGAGAGAGGAGGCCCAGAAGGACTCGGAGAAGCCAGGGGAGAAACCAGAGAATAAAGTGGGACTACCACACCTGGAGAGAAACAAGAGGAGAGGGTGAGACCCCTAAGAGACTAGGGGACCTCCTATACAGAAGGGAGGGAGGGAAGGAAAGCAGGAGGCAGGTGGGAGGGGGTCCTGCAGAGAAGGAGACAAGCTATGAGGAAAAGCTGTGTTTTGACCCTGGGGTAGGGTCCCAGGTGAGGATCAAAGTCCAGATGCTGGAGTGGGAATCTGGATGGGGGCACAGATGAGGCTGTGGAGTAGAGGTTCAGGGCTTGGGGTGAGGCTCCAGCACTGAGGGGGAGTCCTGGCTGAAAGCTGAGGGTTCAGGTGTTATGGGTGTACCCGGAGTCTGAAATATATATATAGTGGGTGTTTGGGGATTGGGGCAGGGGTCATCCGTTGATCTGGGAGGCAAGGGGTTCCAGGTTTAAAGAGCTCTCGGTGGGGACTGGCGCCCGGCTGGGGTCCTTCTGTGAACTCCCTATTGGGAGTTCAGTGCTTGGAGTGGAGTCCCAGATCCGAAAGGGGATCAGAGTCTGGGGTGAGGTTTCAACTGTGAGCTGGGGATTCAAGGGCTCCGGGTATGGGCTGCAGTCCCAGCACAGGAGTGGAATTCAGAGCTAGGGGAGGGGGCCCCACCTTGAGGAGGGTTCAGGGGCAGAGTGGACCACGGAGCCGGCGCCTGCACTCTCCGTGGAGGACCCAGCCAGGCGCTCGCCCGGCACCCCGTCCTCCTCGTGCCCAGTGCTGGGGGCCCCCCTACCTGCAGGCTGTCGGCGCATGGCTGCGGCGGCGGCGGCGGCGGCTCGTCCGGCTTGAGGAAGACCTGCTGGCCCCGCCTGAGGAATTGGACAACAGCGATGAGGATGTGGTGCAACACCAGGACCATGCTCGCAGCCGCCCGCCCGCCCGCCGGCCCGGCAGCTGCGCTCGGTCAGCGCGTCCGCGACAGCTCCGCCGGGTCCGCGCGAGGGTCCGCCCCGGCCCCGCCCCGGCCCGCCCACTCCCCGCCCCCCACGCCTCTCCCCGTCCGGGACGAGGATGTGACCTGGCGGGGCGCGCTGGCCGTCTCGGCTAGTCGGACGTGCGGACCCCCCTGGGCCCCCCCACCCCAGCTCTCACCTCCCTTCTCTCTCTGCTCTCAAGACTCTTCCAGCTTGTCCGCTATTAGGATCGCCCACCAGGTAGCCGGTTCTCAGCCTCCGCTCCCTTCTCTGGCCCCTCGCCCCTACTGTCGCTACCTCGTCTCTCAGAACCTCTCTCTTCAGATCACATCCTCTTCCCCCACTTAGAAAGTCCTGGGGCCCGGCCAGAGCTCCAAGCCAGGGACCAGCGCAGTGACGGGAGGGGCGGAGAGGCGGGGGCTAGGGGGCTAGGGGCCGCTGACCCGATGCCAGGAGCCGCGGGCTGACTCTTCAGGAGAAATGGGGAAGTCGGGGAGAATTTTAGAGGTCGCCCAGCGACGGACAGGCCTGGGGGGCAATAGCCAATCTGTGCAGGGGACACGTGCGCACGGACACACGAGCGCACACACGGGCAGGCGCACCACTCCTGAGTGCGGGGTAGGGGCGCCGGGCCCCCAGCACCGGACGGGCAGGTCTGCGTTGGCGTCCCCGGAAGCCGGAGATGGTGCAGGCCCCAGGGCCACACAGTTCACAGTTCGGCGGTGGGACCCGCGCGTCCGGAGCGCAGTTCACCGCAGCGCGGCCTCTGTGCTCAGGCGCCTGCGGCAGCCGTGACGCTTCTACGCCCCCTGCTGTCCTTTCGCGGCAGCGCCGCCTGGGCCTATTTGCCATCTGCGGGGCGACGGAAATGGGGGCGGGCAGAGGGAGGAAGGATCACCTGGGCCAGCTCCCTGCCTGGACCCACTAGTTCCTCGCCTCCATTTAGCATGAGATCCGCTGGGGTGGTAGGACGTGTCTGGACTAGAGGGTGCGCTTTGGATCATGCCATGCCTTTGCCGGCGACTTGCTGCTTGACCTTGGTCAGATTCCCTCCCGTTTGTGGGCCTCAGTTATCCCATCTCTTTCACAAGACTGCCAGGACAGTCAACCCCGACAATGGTGGGAAGTCAGCCAGTCTCCCGACAGCCCTTGCTGTGGACTGACCTGAATCCTGACCGCTGCACTGCTGGCCCCTTTCTCTGCAACACCCCCCTTCCCCACTTGGAGGGTGACTCAGTGAGCCCCCAGCCTCCCCTCACTGGGCTGATTCATCTGGGCCCTTTCTCCCTGGGGAGTGATTTCCTCAACGTTGAGTCACTGAGCCCAGTCCTGGACACAGTCCAGGCACCTGGCACACAGGCTGGGCGGAGCCCTGGCTGTGCCATCAGCTCAGGAGGAGGCCCTCCAAACCCGGATTTCTCCCACCTCTGTTTCCGAGCCGCAGCTCTGCACGTGCTTCTGCCTCTGCTCAGACACCTTTAAAGACTCCCTACCACAAACACAATAAAGCCCAAATCCTCAGGCTGACATGGCAGACCCTCTATAACTTAGCCCTGATTTATTTACCCAGCTTTGACCCTCTCACCACCATTTCTTAAATTTATACTTCCTCCTCTATGCAGATGAGTGACTGACTCATTCTCACCTCCAGATCTTTACCCATGCCACCCTACCCCAATGCCCACCAGATCCTGTCCACCTGTTTATCATTTAGGTGGACACCTCCTCTAGGAGACCTTCCCTTGATGCTACCTTAGTCCTCTGGGTCCCCTTCTTGAGTTTTTCCTGGGAATCATGTCTGGGGACATGGGGAGGAGTGGGAAGCTTTTCTGTCACTAAGTGATCCAGGCCCAGTTGATGTATTTTACTTCACCTTCAAATTAGAGGCAATGTGGCCTACTTTTTAGCACTGTAGAAAACTACGTGGGCTAAGATGGTGTAAAGGTGCTGACCCAGAAAAGGGCCTCCCTTCCTTTTTTGGCCTCAGTTTCCTGCTCTATAAAGGGGGGTGACCGATGTAAGGGCTATTCGAAGCACCGAGTCTGAGCCCAGAGCACAAATCTCTTGGCAAATCCTGAGTACCTGTCAATCCCGGGCTATTATCGCCTGGATGGGACACAGGTACCCAGGAGCTGTCTGTTAAGGCCACTGGCCAGACCTATTTGTTCTGAAGACATCTCACACCCTGCAGTCAAGAGCCAACCCTGGCCTGGCATAGCCACCATCTCTTGGGCTCTCAGCTCTAAGCAGGACCTCCACAGCACTCACCTCATGACAAGTTATTTCTTAAATCTTACTTGGTTATCTTACACTGCAGCTCAGTGGCTGGAGCCCCAGGGACATGCTCTACGTCTCCCTCAACTCAGAGAGATTCATTTTGCATCCATCCTTCAGATTCAACCATTCCTCCAAGGGTTTCAGTCCTAACTCTGCCACAGACTTGCTGTGTGATTCTGAGCAGGACACTGAACATCTCTGGACCTCATTTTTCCCATCTGTGAAATGTTAATACACTAGATTCAATAAACAAACATTTTTTTCTTTCGATGTTTGGCAGGATACAGAGATTCTTTCAAAAACATCCCCCCGATGTGATCCTTGAAATTCTCCATCCAGCCCCCTCCCAGAAGAGGCAGTCAAGGCTCCTTGAGATGCCAAAATGACAGGCCATGCGCAAACGCTCCTTGCCAGGAAGTGACCCTTCCTCCAAAGCTAGGGCTCCTCCGCTCCCCTATAGGTCCCTGTCTTCCAGGTCTATGTTCTGTGATTCTATGTTAGGTTCTCACCCTTGCTCATGCCTGGGACTCCCCCATCCCAGATCATTTTAAATGTTCCCAGGTGATTCTAATTTGCTGCCAGGATTAGATGTATCTTGCTCCTGGCTGACATCAGTCCCGTGGAATCGACGGTCACAGCTGGCCCCTAAAAGGCTGAGTGTGTATATCTGGAGCTGGAGGCCTCTGTGTCCGAGGGGCTTTAACATGTATTGAGCCCTTACTATGTGCCTCACATTTCACCTTCTCAACAACAGTATAAAGTTGGATCTATTATTAGCCACATTTTATACGTATGGAAAACTGAGGCACAGAGAGACCAAGTAATTTGTCCACAGTCACACAGCTAGTAAGTAATGGAGCCAAAATTCAAACTCAGACCATCTGGCTCCAATCTGTGTCCTAAATTCATGCTCCTTATCTTGAGGAAAGGCATGTGAGAAGAACAGATTTTCCTACCTCTCCTTTTGTCCCCAACGATGCAGTGACTGAGGGTCCTATGCTCCCAGTCCCTGAACCCTCTGCCCATCTCTGCCACAAGAAAACCCAGCCCCAGGAATGCCTGGCCCAGCCCCTCTAGACACTTCCTTTTGTCTCCCCACCTTACCGGCCGCTATAACTGCCCAGTGGCCCAGCTACTGAGTATTTTAGGAAAAGGTGAGTCAGCTGACAGCCTGTCAACCTGGGTACCAGGCCTACCAGACCTCAGGCCCTGTCCAGAAACCAGCCCTCTGTTGTTCCCAATAATAATGACACTCCTGTGGGCCACGGTGCTCACAAAGCACTTCCTCATCCAGGCTGGGAGAGCAGACTTCCTGTTCGCCATCTCTCCAGGTGACAGAGTGGCACCAGCAGACACCCAGTAGACCCCACATCTGCTTTCATCCCCCATGCCCACCTGTCTTACTTCCATAAGCCTGTCTGGTGCCTGACATGCATTTATCCTGTCACTGTTAACCACGGTCATACTCCTGGAAGCCCGGGTTCGAATCTGCACCCCGCCTTGACATACTGGGTGACCGCAGGCAAACTTCTGGCCCTCTCTGTCCTCAGACTCCTCAGCAACTATAGAAGTTGGCCTGGTTCTCGTTGAGGGCTCAGGCAGATCAGGTGGAAGGAGGCAGGATCCGGGTAGGCCTAGCTGGGTACAAGGCAGCTTTCTTGGGCAGGCAGGCCTGCCTGGGCATGCCAGACCCAAGGACTATGAACAAGGACCAGATCTCAGTATGGGAGGCTCCTCAGGAGAGAGTGTATGACTCAGTCAGAGTATGACTTGGAGTGTGGAGCCCACAGACTGACAGAGGGCTCTTCCATCCTAGGGGCCCTGCAAAGGGACAATCCAAGAAGCGTCCTGGAGGAATCTGACATCTCTGTGGGTTCTGTGTCCATCTACAGCCTGTCCTCAATGCTTCAGCCCTGGAGAGAGCATGGGTATAGACCACCCTTCGGTAGCCGTGTGTGTGCGCACAGGTGGGTAAGGCCTTGCACCCAGGACTGTGAGCATGGTGTGGATAAAGGCAGGAGAGGGTATGACTAGAGGTTTGTAAGTTTATTTCTTTGTGAGGATGTGTGATACTTTCACAGTATAGCTGAATTTGTGTGTGTGTACATCTATGGAATGTGCATATGCATATGTGTGTGCACACAGGTGTGTGTGTGTGTATGCACACTTGCAGATATGTGTGAATAGTTGTAGGTGTGCACACGGGTCCAGGTATGGCAAATATGTGCATTCGTGTGTGACTGTGTGTGCAAATGCATGAGTATGTATATATTCAAATTCACACCCAAAGGAGGTGCCGCCATGGCCACTAGCCTGGATCAGCTCTGGCTGTGGCCCCAGATGTGGGGGTAGCCCTCACAGAGAAAGGATCTGGCCATAGGCACTTATTGGGGAAATATGGATTTTGGCTTTGGGTGGGCAGGACCTGCTCCCAGAGGCCCAGCAGCAGCTGAGGGGGGAAGAGCACAGGTTGAGTAACTCAAGCCCAGGGGATGTGGGAATAGGGGTGGGTCATCCACAGGTCTCGTCCATTTCCATGTCATTTGTATGCACATTTATCTTGTCGGCAGCAGGTGGCCAGGTCCACGACCCTAGAGGGGTAAGGGAATCCATAGCATTCTGGTCCAGACTAGTCCAGGACCTGTCAGCTCACAGCCAGGCTGAGGTCCACGGGACTCAGGCGTTGGCACATGTTAAGCCTTGGTTATCTGCTCCTTATCATCTGCAAACCCCAAGATCCTTCCACCACACAAGGCTGCCCCAGGCCACCATACACAGTCGTCGTCCTCCCATAGAGGACGTCCTCTTACACACAAACACATACTCCTATACCTGCAAATGTGTTCACACAACTCTTATACACAGAAGCACAGGGGGACAAGTCTGCCCTAGGGGGACCACTGTGCCTCCTCCCCGAGCTCCATACCTGCTGGGGTCATCTTTTCTTCAGCCTCACACACATTCACAGAGTTTGCAATTGCCTGCAGGATAAAGCTGGAGCTGTTCAAAGCCCTTAACCTATACCACCAACAAACTTCCTTTCAGGCCACACCTACACTGCCTTCTGGCCACTCCTCATGGGATCCATGAGGATTCCACAGATCCATCCACCAACCAGCACTCCCCATCACTCCGCGCTTTACCAGGTAGGTAGTCGGCCTCTCCACTATGCTGTCAACTCCAGGGGACAGGGCTCTTTGTGTTTTGTTCATCGCTGTGACCCTAGCACCTAGAAGAAGGCTCAACCCAGAAGAATTGCTCAAAAAGACATCTATTGACCATACAAATAAATGATAGAATCTTCCTTCCAGCCTGGTCTGCCCCATTATGTAAGATTTACCCAACTGTGTTTATTTTCTTGTGTGCCTCCCCGATCAGACCCGCTGCCCCTCCAGGAAGAGACTGGGTCTGATTCAGCTTCGTGTGTGTATGTCCAGCTCAGGGCCAGGCACAGAGAGCAGGGGTGGGGGATAGGTCTGGGGGGCAGATCCCAAGGCATCATGACCCCCTCAATAAGGCACAGGGATATCTGGAACGTGGGGCCACCTGGGCCAATCACACAAAGCCTACGTGTCCCAGGGAAGAGGCCTCCCAATCGCCTTCCCTCATCTGAGCCCCTTTCTAAAGTCACCTCGACTGGTGATCCAGACTCTGCTTGCACACCCCCAGAGACAGGGAGCTCACTTTCTTAACAGCCAACCCCTTCCCGTGTGGGATGGATGGCTCTGCCTGATGCTGACTCCTCCCACAGCACCATCCTATTAAACCCTGATCATCCCGAGCCACGATTCCCATGGAAACCAGGAAGGAAGATGAGCAAAAGGAGAGGCAGATCCCAGCTTTCTCAGCAGCTCTACCAACCTCCCCAGCTTTGGGTCGAGGTGGGAAAAGGAGCTCTTGGCTCTCAGCCTACCCTATGGAAAGGGGAGTGGTTTTAAGGTGCTCGGTCTCCCCTACTGCCAACCACCATCCTCGGGAGCCCGGGGTGGTGCAGAGACAATGCATTGCCAAGAAACTCTCTAGCAACCTCCACTGAGCCCCATCCCCCCTCACTGAACTTCCACCCTCCTCGCTGAAGCCTTGGCCCTTCATTAAGCTCCATCCCCATACTGAGCCCCCTCCTCTCATCCCCCATGCCCCTACCCACACCCCATCTCCTCCTCTCACTGGAGCCTCCTGCCTTCCAGTCTGCAGGACCATGAGGGGTGCTCTGACTCCAGCCCTAGGAGTGGCACATAGAGACGCTTCCTCCCGAGCCCTGGCTTGCAGGCTGGGTGGATGAGGGAGGGCAAACTGGTCCTCAGCCAAGGGTGGCTGCCCAGACTCCCACCCAGCCCCGCCTGAACAGCTGCAGCCCAGCTTTCCTCTGTCAGCTATTCCTGGGCTGGCCCTGCTCCAGAGGTGCGTCAGGGTGCAGTCGATCACTGACCCCAGCCCCCAATACACACACACACACACACGTACACATACACGTACACACACACCAGGACAGCTCAGAGCCAAGCCCCTGAGGGATACTGAGGCACAAGAAAGTCTAAGTAACAGGGACCCAAGGCCCCAGGCTCTGAAAACTCCCTGCCAGCTCAGAAACCATCAGGGAGGGAGGCCCCTATCTATGGCTTTGAGGTTCCAAGAACTCGCAGAGCTTTGTGTTCTAACAAAATCAAGCCTCGGGGCGCCTGGGTGGCTCAGTCGGTTGAATGTCCGACTTCAGCTCAGGTCATGATCTCACACTCTGTGAGTTCAAGCCCCGCGTCAGGCTCTGTGCTGACAGCTCAGAGCCTGGAGCCTGCTTCAGATTCTGTGTCTCCCTCTCTCTCTGCCCCTCCCCTGCTCATGCTCTGTCTCTCTCTGTCTCAAAAATAAATAAAAACATTAACAAAAAATTAAAAAAAAAAAAAAAAAGAAAATCAAGCCTCTATTATAATGTCCCTTTATTCCAAGAGTCTATGCTTCTTATATTCTATGAACGCAAGAGCCTGGAGTCCTGAGAATGTAGGAGTCCAGGATTCTATTATTCTAACTGCCTGACAAGCCAGGACTCCACCAGGGTTTCCACACCCCTCAGAGCCTGATGGTGTGCGGGCTTGAGTCTCTCTGAATACCAGGTAAGAGAGACGGCCCCAGCGAACCCCTGCATCTGTGAGGTGCATTCCAGCCTCCACCTTTTTGCTAACAGCACTGTGCATCACCCTCCTCTCTGCTAATTAAATCTCAGACAACTTTAAAGAGAAATGGAGGGGACTGCCATCAAGGACTACCTTCTAAAAGCCAGGCCCACCTGGTTGATTCTCTCATTTAATCCTCATGATATTACTAGCCCAACTTTACAGTTGATAAAACTGAGGTCCCGGGTCATGAGGTCATTTGTCTAAAGTCACATAGCTAGAAATAGTAGAACAGTAATCCAAACAGGGCCCTTGGCAAACCCAATGCCTCCCAGTAGCAGGCTGACTCCTGAGAAAAGCCCAGGGGGCCTCCTTCCGGGCTCCCTCCTTGGCCCAGGGCCTCACTGCCCGCCTCAAGCTCCAGAAGGCAGAGACTGTGGCTACTTCTCCTCTCGCCTCCCCAAGCTGGAGGCAGCCTAGAGCCGGCCACATTTCCTGTCCTGATTGATCGAAAAGCGCTCGATCCGCAAAGACTCCGTAGTGGGACCGGGAGATGTGGCTTTTCGTTTCTAAGCACCCGTCGCTATGGAAGCCAGGTGCTGCCTGCCCAAGGCTTAGCAACGGGCCCAGCAGGGCGGGGCGGAGGGCATTGTCAGGGGCTTCCAAGGCAGCCAGCAAAAGAGGGGGCGTAGGCTGCTCCGTTCTCCAAGCAGGAGGGCTGGAACTGTTGCCCTGGCTGGGCATGCAGGGAAGGAGGTGCAGGGGCTGGACCACGTGGGCTCTAAAGAACAGAGACCCAGAGGTAAGGGCAGAGAGAAACTTGCAGAGACAAAGGGAGTCCAGAGACAGTGAAAGGCAGAGACACTGTCTCTGAGAAAGGAAGATGTGGGAAGGTGGAAGAAGACAAGAGCTGGTCAGAGTCACAGAGACCACTTACTTAGACGGTTGGCAAGAAAAGACTGACTCCCAGACAGGCCTGACTCCTGGGGAAGGGAGCCAGTGTGCCAGAGAGCAGGAGGGAGCCGCAGGGAATGACAGAGATGGATGGATGCGTGACAGGAGGAGATAAGCCCGAGGCAGGAGGCAATATAGAGTCAGATAATAAAGGAAAAGAGGACTACAAATGGAGGGGCAGGAGGGGCAGTATGAGGACAAGGGCACCAAAGTCACAGGAGTCCTGAGCTGGCCCCTCTTCCTGGGTCTGCCCATCCATGGCATGGGCCTCACCAGCTTTGTACCACCACCCCACCACCCAGCCTCTCCTGCGGAACGGAGTCGTCTGGGCCCTCAAGAAGGAGGCTGGTCAGAGTTCCCATGTCTCTCTTGCCCAAGGTCTTGCCCAAGATCAGCCAGTGAGGCACCGTGTGAAACGCTAGGAAGGCAGGCCCTGGGAATCCCAGTCCAGACCTCCTCCCCACCCTCACCTGACCACTCCTTGGTTACCCATGGACATACAGTCAGTACGGAGAGGCACACGTGTCCCCCCACCAGAGTGAAGAAGATGACAGAACCTAAGATGGGACCCCCTTCATTTCCTTCCTCAACAACCCTGTGTCCCGGCGCTGGGGACCCACGGGTGGAGCAGACAGCATCTGCTCCACGGCCCATACCTGTCTCTCTCCGGGGTGTGACTAGGGAAGGCAGACTCCGGGGAACCCAAAGTGGCCCGGCTCCTTGGGGAGAGGGAAGTGGCAGGCACTTAACAGGCGACATCTCACTTGATGTTCACCGGAACCTGTTACAGAGAAGACTGAGGCCCCCAAAAGGCAAGTGACTCACCCCGACTAATCACCACCAGCCAGCCAGCGCCCGAACTACGGCCTGACCCCAGGTGCCGTGGGGCCAGTACAAGTCGGAGGGCCTGGTGGAAACCTCTCTGCCAGGGCGGAGGCAGCTGCTCCAGGAAGGGGGGTGCGATCCAGGCCTGCTCAGCGGCCCCTCCCAGGGGGAGGGGGGGGAAGGTCTCAAGCCCGGCTCTGGCCACCACTCCTCCTGGCACCAGACACCCTCCCCCAATGTCAGAATGGGTAACAGTGCCTCCGTCAGGTGTCAGGTACTAATCTCTCTCTCTCTCTCCCCCTCTCTCTCCCCGCTAATTGCTCCTGGCATTGTTAACACCGTCAGCTGCACCTGACAGCCTCTGTGGGAGCTCGTGTGCCTTCAGAGGTGCCCCATCCGCCCCCATCAGCACCAGCCTTGCTCTCGCCACACTCCTGAGGGAGGAACAAGACAAAGTCTAATTAAGCACCTACTATGTGCCCCCTGGTGGTGCGAAGCAGTTGACATTCATTATCTCATTAAATTGTCTCCTAGGGCTCTGAGGGCTCGTCCCCACCTCCTGCAGCCCCTGGCCTCTGGCCTTTCTGCTTGCCCTCCCCACACCTCACAGCACTCGCCCTGGAAACAGCCTCTGGGGCAGGGTGACCCCAGAGCAGAAGGTGAACATAGGCACCTGGGAACTGGTACTTTGATTCTCAGAGGCAGTGCCCATGATGAGGGGCAGGAAGGGGAGTCGGGGTGAGGTGTGGGACGACAGGGGGAAGGGCAAAGAAAGAAGGGAGGGCACACGGAACTGGGGGGTGCAGAGATGGCAGGCTATGAGCCACACTCCACATACACATGCATGCATGCTGGGCCTGGGCTGCAGCCCAGATGATCGACCCTCGGCGCCACGTTCCCTCGAGCCCCAGTCCCAGGAAGGTGGTGCCACAGGCATTATGGATTGATTGCCTCCCAGCCTCCTGTTCCTGATGCCTGGAGGCTGCCTCCTCCATGCAGCCCTCCAGCTGCTCAATGTCACCGCCAGGGTGAGTCTGGGGGCAGCCTGGGGACAATGAGCAGGGACTCCTCATCTCTCCCTCAGCCCAGCACTCTCCCGACTCCTCAGGAGATGGAGGGTAGATGGGTAGTGCAGGTAGATGGGTAGTGCAAGGGCTGACATTGAGGCTCGTGGTCATACATGCACATGTGTGCACGTGTACATGTATTTGTGTGTGCATGTGTGCATGAATAAGTAAGTCAGTATAGCACAAGAGTTGCAAATACAAGATGTAAGCTATACAACTTGGGTTCAAATCCCCCTCCTCCATTTCCTGGACATGTGACTCTGTGCAAGTCCCTTCACCTCTACGAGCCTCAGTTCCCTTGTCTATACAGTATGGTTACCAATAGTACCCAACTAATAGGATAAATGAGAGTACACATGCAGAACTCTGGCACAATGCTTGACATATAGTATTTTTTGATACATGATAGCAGGCTCCAGGCTCTGAGCTGTCAGCACAGAGACCGATGCGGGGCTCGAACTCACGAACCGTGAGATCATGACCTGGGCCGAAGTCGGACGCTCAACCGACTGAGCCACCCAGGCACCCCAATATATGAAAGTTTGTTTTTATCATTACTGTGAGCATGTATGCACGTATGCATGTGTAGATACCCTTGGAAGGAGGGATTTGTGGCACTCCAGCAAGGGGGTGTAGGCTGCTCCCTAACCCTCGACTCAGCCACACTCTCCGCCCAACCTCAGAGAAGGGGGAACTGCTGCATTGCTCCTCCCCCCACAAAACCCTACCTGTGCTGGGTGAAGCTGTGGGGGGGGGGGGCAGGGGGGAGATGGATGGCTTGGCGGCTACCAGGCAGGACTGGTGATTAGAAGGCTAACAGCCCAGCATCCGGAAAAGAATGGGAGGGAGGCTGAGCTGTGGGGCCATCCATCAAAGCTGGCAGGCCCAGCAACGCTGCAGAGTAGGGTGAAAGCAAGGCAAGGGGACAGCTGTGAGGTGGGGGGAGTGTAGACAGGCTAAGGGCCAGGCAGCCAGGCCCAGCCCAGCACTGACCTGTTCAGCAACCTGAGTGAGTCACTGTTGCCCTGGGACAATGGGGCTAAAATGGCTCTCTCTGCCCTGATAAGTTCCGGCCACATCAGGCCCAATATCAGGCCGAACGTGAGGGCCCCAGAGATGCCCTTTCCTCCTACTGGTGCCCAATTTGGCCAAAGATTCCTGGGGGTGCAAAGTAAGGGGATGTGGCACAGTGCCTGGGCTGGGAGACCAAACACCCAAGTTTCTGACCCTGATCGCTTGCTGACCCCAGCCAAGCCCCTGGCTTCCCAGGTCCTTCCTTGAATGCCCTCCCCCACTACCCCCACCACACAAGAGGCAGGGGGTGGCGCATAAGCACAGCTCTTGCCTTCTCAAATTTCATTCAAACTAGGGGCGGATCACCCATGGGCCCTCCTCACCTTTGGGAGGTGGTGGTTACCTGGAAAACTCCTGGCCAGCAAGTCTGGGGCAAGAGGTCCTAGCTGGGGTCTATAGAGTAGGATCCTGACAGAGCCCACAGCCTCAGTCTGTCTTTAATGACCTCAGTTAGCTTGGTCAAGTCACTTTCTCTCCCTGGGCCTCAATTTTCCCATCCCGAAAATCAAACAAGCAACAAGAACAAAAATTCTTCAGGGGCTCCTTTTTCCCTATGGGATACTCTGCAAGCTGCTCATTGCAGCCATTCCCTCTCAGTCCTTCCCCAGGTTCCAGTCCTCCTCTGTGCCCTGCTACACTCCTGCATGTAGGCTGCTCTGCATTTTTGTCAACCCCCCACCCCTCTTTATATTTCACCTCTGGACTCATGGTTTACCTGTTCTCCTCTGATCCTCTGCCTCTGCACTGGAAAATATCCTCACTCAACAGGGCCAGAAGTATCACTCCCTCTGCAAAGCTGTTTGCACAGCCTCTGGCTGAGCTAAGTCAGCCCCCCCTTGCAGAGCCACCAGTGGCTCCCACACACCTTCTCTGAAGCCAAGACCAGGATTGGTCTATGTCCCCATCTCACTCTGGGCTCCTAAGAGTGAGGGCTGGGCTGGGCCTGATTCCCAGGATAGGGGAAAGAGGTGGGCAGCTCAGGGCCTTGAACAGGGATGAGGCTTAGAGAAAATGGAAGGAAAGAAAGGAGGAGGAAGGGAGAGAGGAATGAAAAGAAAGAGAAAGCAGGGAGGAAGAGAAACAACTGTCCCTAAGGTTCCTTTGGATCTAACAATCTGAAGGAATGTTCATCTACTCCAGATGGAGCCCCCATGCCCTGGTCTCTGCTCCATCCCTTGCTCCCCTCCCCCCTGCTCCCCCTTTGGGCCCCAGCCCCATCACACACAACAGTACAAAGGCTCAGAGCCAAAGGGGTCTCTGGCCTCTGCCGCTGCACCCTGACTGGAGGCTAAGAACATGCCTGGTCGTCATAGTGATGGTGCAAAGCTGTCACCACTAATTCATTGCCAGAGCCCTGAGAGGCCAGGGAGGTGTGAGGAGAGCTAGTTAAAACTGATCAGAGCGGCCACTAGGGGCAGGAGTCTTGGGGCTATGGGCCTAGGGGAGGACCAGGGATTAAACTCCATCACCCCAACCCTGCCATGTCTTTCCCTCAGCCTCCCAATGCCCTGATAGGAAGGAGGATTGCAGACCGTCCCTCAGTCTGTCTTGTGCACCTACCATGTGTCCAGCTCAGTCAGAGCTGGGGGTCAGTGAAGGCTAGAATAGGAATCCCCATACCCCAGCATCTCTGAGCAGTTATCCAGGTCCTGCTGTCCCCAACAGGACAGAGGGATGTCCCTCCTCAAATCACAGGCATTGAGAAGGGGTGGAGGGAAGCAGGAAGAAATGAGCCCCTATGTTGTACCCTCTCCAAGCAGGCAGGTGCCAGGCATTCCTTAAAAGTAATTCATTCAATCCTCTTGGAAAATCTATAGGATCAAAATTATTTCATTTTACAGACACCTGGATATTCTCTCTGCCTAAATCTTCCCAGCCAATCCCATCCCCTCCTCCAGGAAGCTTTCAGGATGCCCCATCTCACACTCATCCTCCTTCCCCTGAACTCCCAATGACGGTGGGTGAGGGTCCTGGTCTCTCCAGTCAGACTGGATTGCAGTTGAGGGTAGCCTGGGTGGACCCTCCCAGCCCAGCCCAGCTTCAGGCAACCAGGAGACTAAGCCCATTAGCACAGGCTGGAGCTGTCCATGTTTCCAAACTCTCCCTGGCCAGTCTCTGGAAGTCTGGTCTTTTTATGTTCTAAGTCATCTGTTCCTCAGCTTGGGGGAGAAAAGCCAGTCTCCACCTGAGAGGCACCCCTGCCCTCCACTCATTTAGTTCCTTCATCCACAAACCTTGAAACAAGGACCCATTTGAAGTAGGAGAATGGGAATGAAACTAACAAGCACTCATTCAACAGGCATTTATTGAACACCTACTACGTGTGGCCCTGTAAATACAGCTTGGGATAAAACAGTGAACAAAACAGACCCACTCCCTGTCTTCTTGGGGATTTGTGTCTTGTTAAGTCAGTACTGGAGTCTGTGTTAGTTACACACATTAACCCACTTGATCCTTACAATATGTGTGAAGGTGGATATTATTATGCCCATTTGACAGTGAAGGAAACTGAAGCTTGGGGTGACAAAAGAACCACACAGTTAGTAACCAGTAAAGGTGGGAAGGTGGATCACAGACCTAGTCCCTGCCCTCAAAGAGTTCATAACCTAATTTTTCTGTTCCCAGTTCTCCAATAAGCACCTCTGGAAAGTGTTCCTTGGGTCTGATCTGAATCCCTCTTGCCTCAGCTCTGACTTGGCCTGTCTTTGTTGAGACCTCAGCGGGGTGGAGGATTGGCTTTCATCTCCTTGCAGACACCTGGGGTGCTTCTATGAGCTCCCAGCCTTTTCTCCACCCCCACCTTGCACAGAGGCCTCCCCCCACCAGGAGGGAGTGAGGTGTGTGCTCTAAAAATACCTTAATCCCTCCCTGCTCTCACTCTAATTAAGCTGAGTGAGTCACTACTTTAAGTAATTTATTGCTAGTTACATAATTGCTTTAATATTTGGTTCTAGAACTGGGGAACAAAAGTGCCCCCCTTCTTTTCAGGGAATTGCTAATCCACAGAGGGGTTTACAGCTCCTGGAAGGGGGAGACAGGAAGACATGTGGAGTCATATTGGGTAGGCCCCTGCTCCAGTCTGGACCAACACATAGCCATTCCCATCAGGGCCACAGGGCTCACCTACCTGATCAAGAGGCAGGTTTATGGGAACACCAACTCTCTACTTTGTCACCTACTCTGTGCATTTCTGAGGCCACCACTTCCAACTGACCTGGCTCTCAGACCCAGAGTCTCCCCTCAGGAGATCACAGCCTGAACATCCCTTCCCCTCTTTGGCCTCATTACCTCTGCCAGTCTACAGGAACCAAGGCCCAGAAAGGGTGGGCAGTTCCTTGGCATCTCCCAGCATGTTAGAGGCATCCCAGTCTATGTGCCCAGGTTGTCAGCTCAAGGAAAACCCGGGACTTCTCACAGCCCTGTAAAAAGTCACCCCCCAAAGAGATTGACTGCAAAGGGCACAGGGAAGTCTGGGGGGGAATACTGTTCTATTCTTGATTGAAATGGTAGTTATATGACTGTATATATTTACTAAAACTCATCGAATCATACCCTTTAAATTGGCGATTTTATTGTATGTAAATTATACTTTAATAAAATGGACGTAAAAAATTAAATTTAAAAAAAGAAGCCGTGCCCCCATCTGCTGAGCCCCCCTCCCCCATAGCAAAACAGCAGTTCAGGCTCAGCAGTCACACAGAAACTGAGGGGGGAGGGTGCAAAGAACCAGTCATGGAGGGCACATAGTAGGTACTCACAGGGATGTTTGTTTCACTCAGTTCCAATTAGCAAGGACTCACTAGGCACCTCCCGGGTGTACTTGCACATCCTTGATCTCATTAGCTTTCCCTCAGCTCTCACGCAGCCCAAAGGGGAGCCAAACTGCATGCCACGTACATCACACACTTGTCTCATTTAATCCTTGCAGCAGCCCTAATGAGGTGGGTTCTATTAGCGTGCCCCTTTTACAGATGAGGGAACAAAGGTGGCAGAACTCACACACATCCTGCTGCCAAGAAGTGGAGGAGCTGATACTTGAATGAGGAGACAGTCCCCAAGGCTTGTGCTCATAACCACTCCCCTCTACACCTCCCTTTATCAAGCTAAATGGGTTAGGGTTAGGAGACCATGTATGGAGGATGTGCCTCCGACCCCAGGCCTTGGATCATGAGGTTCTCCCCAGGCTTAGAAGTTGAGGCAGGGTACACCCAAGCGAAGAGGGCGAGTGAGCATGTGTGAGCGCAGAGAGGTGGCAAGAGGCAGGACTGGCTTTGGGAAAGGAGGGAACTGGGTTGGGCAGCAAGCCTAGAAGAAACACAAAAGAAAAAAAAATGAGGCAGAGGACATCTGGCTATGCCAGCCTGTGGGTTAAATGCCTGCTCACACCCTGAGCAGCCAGGACTCCTCATTGTTATTCCTGACTCAGTGCCCCCCAAATTTGTCTTTGTTTGGCTCCCGATGGCCCAGTCACAACCCCAATCACCACCTCACCAGGCACAGGCAAAAGTTTCATCCCCAAGCTTGTCAAAGACTGGTTGGAAAACAGGGATGCCATGTAGCAGGGGACAGCTCCAAGGTTGGGGAGTATGGAAGGGAGGCCAAGAACTAAAGAATGATAGGAATTAACCCAGTGAAGGAAGGGAGCATCCAGGAAGAGTATTCTAGACAAAGGAACAGCATATGCCCAGAGGGCAGAGAGGCTGCACAAGTGGGGAACCAAAGGTAGCTTGGTCTGGCTTCCTGATAGGCGGTCTGTATTTATGCCAAGTGTGTGTTTCTGTGTGCTAAATCCACATCTGTGTTGCTTGTGTGTATACACGGGTTGGAAGGTCAGTTGTTTTTTTTTTTTTTTTAATTTTTTATGTTTATTTATTTTTGAGACAGAGAGAAACAGAACATGAGTGAGGAAGGGGCAGAGAGAGAGGGAGACACAGAATCCAAAGCAGGCTCCAGGCTCCGAGCTGTCAGCACAGAGCCCGATGCAGGGCTTGAACCCACAAGCCGCAAGATCATGGTCTGAGCTGGAGTTGGACGCTCAACCGACTGAGCCGCCCAGGTGCCTCTTCTCTCTCCTCTCTCTCTGCCTCTACACCCGCTCACGCACGCTCTCTCTGTCTCTCTCAGAATAAACAAACATTAAAAGAAAAAAAAAAGATTTGTCCTGTCTCCGTTCCTCAGTATATATGGATGTCTCTGTTCATTGTGGGTCTCTCCACGTCTTTGTACTGTGGTCTGCTTCTCTGTGTGCGGGCTTCTGTGTCTGCTGAGCTTTTCTCTTGTTTGTCTGTTTCTCCACACCTGGAGCTGTATGTTTGTGGCTGGGACGCTTGGTGGCTTGGCTCAGGCAGCTAGAACCAGAAGCCTGGGGCAGGAGGGTGCAAGAGGGGGAATCCAGTCGCACACAAAAGCACCTCATGACCGTCAAGCGCTTAGTGGGGTGGAAGGCCGCACTGGAGATGCCAATTAACGCTGATAACAAGTCAAGGACCTGAGGCCCAGCGGAGGCTGAAGTGGGTCCCCACTGGCACTCAGGCACGCGGATGAGTTGGCTTGGCCAAAGCCCATAACTGCCCCCAGCACCAGGAGGGAGCCATCTCATTGACTCATTTCCCAGGGAGTCCAAGGCCCAGGCTCTGGACAGCAAGAGGGATTGAGATCAAACTCCAGGATGAAGCTTTTTTTTTTTTTTTTTTTTGAGAGAGAGAGAGAGAGGAGGAGGCACAAGTGAGTGAGGGGCAGAGAGAGAATCCCAAAAGGGGCAGGGAGAGGGGGCCGGGAGAGAGGGAGAGAGAGAGAAGCAGGGCTCACCCAAAGTGGGCTTGTGTTTTTTTTAATCCAAAGTGTGGCTCAAGCTCACCCGACGTGGGACTCAAACTCATGAACCATGAGACCATGACCTGAGCCGAAGTCAGATGCTTAACGACTGAGCCGCCCAGGCACACCATGATGATGGTCTTAAAAGGGAGGATTTTATCAGGCTTCGCAGCGGGCAAGGCATACATGTTATCAAGAGATGAGGCGGCAGGGACATGGCTTTGCTCTTGGAGGCTATGGTCTGCAGCGTGGCTAGTGGCTGCCACGGACGGGTGCTCTGGGGTGAGGAAGCCACAGGCAGGATGAAGCAGGGAAGGGTGCTCCTGGAAGAGAGTCTAGAGTTGTCACCCATCCCTGCATTAGTGGGTGGACACTGCAGAACTAGGGCCATAGCTCAGATGGGTGAGCCAGGGGTTGGGGACTGTCACTCCTCCTCTGACCTGCCTACACAGCTCACTTGTCCTCAGACACCTGCATCGCGGCCATCTTGCCTCTCACCTGGGTCTCCACACCAGCCTCCTCGCTGGCCCCTCTAATGCACCCTTCACTTGGGGCTTCCTAAACCCAAAGCTAACTGTGACCCTGCTTACGCCCTCCCTGGCTTCCCTACGTGAGCTGGGCCTCCACCACAGGACCTTCCTCCAGCCCAGCAGCCCTGGCCCCGCCACCCTGACTTCCTGCTGTCGTTCGTCACACCTTTGCTTGTGCTGGCTGTTTGCCTAGAATCACCTTCCTCTCCTCCCTCACCTGGAAAACTCACATTCATTTTTCAGGGATAAGACCCATCATCACCTCCTCAGAGAAGTCTCCAAGCAGCGGCCCCAGCATGGGCTTTCCTCCTTCCCTGCACTCACCCCATAAGGTTCACTGCCTGCTTCTAGCAAAGGGGAGGGCAAGGACTGTCCCGTCCATCTCCATGGCCAGGGTGACAAGCACAAGGCGGGGCACGTGAGGGCATCCTTGAGGAGGGGTGGGGTCAATGAGCAGATGATGGCTCAGTGGGGGCCCAGGGCACACCGAATCCTGAGAATGACATTCTTCAGAGCCCCAGTGCAGCTCAGGTAGGGAGCAGGGCAGAAGGAGGTAGGGAGCAGTTGGCACCCTCTCTGAGCTTCAGGTTCCCATCAACCATTTGTCCCTTGTCCCTCCAGACCTCCACTCGTCTCCTTTGACAGCCTCCTCCTCTGCAGAGCAGCCCTTTATTCATGGCCCTGGCTCTCAGATCTGCAGCACTCTCTCTGCCCCGCAGGCCTCACGGATGCTGGTCCAAAGGACCTCACCATGCCCTGTTGCATCCCTTCATCCTACCCCGTCTCCAAGATGCTTGCTTCATCAAACGGCCTTCAATTAAACCACGTAAGTGTGTCGTCTGTTTCCCCTCTACAAAATAGTGAGAGCTCCTTAAAGGATTGTTGAGGTGATTAAACAAGGTAATTTGAAAAATATAAAGGGTACTCTGTAATTGTCAGTTCTCTCCATCTAGCCTGCAGACTACACCCTACTTGGAGTTTTAAGACGACTCTGAATTCTCTGGCATGGGAAGGATGCAGTGCCTGGCTGTCTGCTTCTCTTCTCTTCTCCCCAATCCCTGCCCAGTCCACAGCACCAGAAAGCCTCTGCCCCCACACCACCCGGAACCCAGCTCTGAACCTCTCACAATGGGCCTCCAACCTTAGAGCCCCCCACAACTCGGCTCAACAGAAACTAGCTGGGGGCGCCTGGGTGGCTCAGTCGGTTAAGCGTCCGACTTCAGCTCAGGTCATGATCTGACAGTTCACGAGTTCAAGTCCCGTGTCGGGCTCTGTGCTGACAGCACAGAGCCTGGAACCCACTTCAAGTTCTGTGTCTCTCCCTCTCTCTCTGCCCCTCCCCTGCCCCTGCTCACTCACTCTCCCTCTCAAAAATAAATAAACATGAATTTGTTTTAAAAAAAGGAAGCTAGCTGCCTGTCTGCCCCCTCCCTGCCAGTGTTGCCAGCAAAGCCACCATCTCCTACCCATCACACCCCTGGCTCCACCGGTGTCTTCAAATCCAGCCCCCCACCTCCAATCCCAAACCTCCAGGAAGATGACGTCTCTCCAGTTTCCCTGGAAAGGGGATCTCCTGTTTGCATCTTCTCACTGCCCAGGCCACTGGGAAAAGCACTGTGGGGCTCAGACTTCCCCATACTGAGTGGGCACCTTCTCTGGCACCTCCACGGCAGCTACACTTTGAAAGGACTTCAGAGAGTTCGCAGCCAGCTTCTCTGCTGGGACAGGAGTCTCTTCCGCAGTCTCCCTAACCAGGCTGCCCAGTGCCCCTGCACTATGGGCAGGAAGCCCCTTCCCTGTGGGACTGCCCTGCCCCCCTCTTTGAGCCAAGCCGGGCTTCCAGGACTCCCCGGCAACCCCAGCACCGTTTCAGCACTAAGAGCCCAAGGAGGGATTATAGGGAATGCCTTAAATGTTAGAATAGTAGAAACCTAGAAAAGCATCTGATGCAAAGATGAGGCCCCTCCCCAGGTCCCACTCCACTGCCGTACCCCTCTCCACGGAATCACCATGCTCCACGGAATGACAGACTTCACAAGTTCCCGGGAGGAGCCTCACAGCAGGCAGACACTCTGGTAGAAACTTCAAAGGAATCATCCAAGGCTGAGGAGGAGTGAGAATGCCCAGGTGCAGGAGGGGGCCTCATGCCACAGAACTGGATCTCTACTCTGAGCTGCCCATCTGCTCCAGAGGCTGGAGAGAGGCTGTCTAGGCCAGACCCACCCCTCTTTGTGCTCTGGGACTTGCCATCTCACCCTGGATCCTGCTGTGACGCTGAGTCGACCGTTACCCCTCTCTGGGCTTCAGGAGCTGCATCTGTACAAGAGGACTGGGTGGGGAGTCCCTGGAACTCTTAGCGGGGTATGGGTATGGCCATGTCCAGCATCTCCATGTGATAGCCCTGGATCCTAGTTAGCCCAGCCCCAGCTTGAATACAAGACACCGTGCTCCTCTAGAGCCCTCACTGACTAGTAGGGGGTTCCGGCGTCTCCTGAGGGAAGCCCAGCCCTACACATGACAGCCCCTCCAGCCCAAGTCCATACACATCTTCTCTCTATCTTCAGGCAGGTGGGAATCAGAAGAGAAAGTATTGAATGTCCAGACCTTGGGCGTGGCTTTGCTGGGTCAGTGCCTTCACACACATTCACTCATCCGTGCCTTTACACCCAAACACGGACAGCCACATACACAGAGTTACGCACCCACACACAGTTTTATTAGAGCACATGTACATAACACCGTACACATAGGTGCACACACACTCACATACACATAAGCATTTACCAATAATCAGGCATAAAAATTGACACTCACATATTCACACATAGGAATGTGTCCACACTTTTATGCAAACACTGACCCACACACTCTTACATCTCAGACCCATAAACATACATACGCAACTGGAAGTTCACATTCAGGCACAAGCACGCGCGCGCGCGCGCACACACACACACACACACACACACACACACAAATAAACCAACTAATCTTACCCCTCATCTCAGCATCAAGTAAATCACAATCCAATAGAAACCCAGACTCCAACTGCAATGTCATTCCAGATCCATTTCCAAATCTAAGCCTGTCCCAGAACTGTGAGAAGAAAATATCTGGTCCCCTGGCTTAATCCCTTTAAAATGTCTGTCCCTGCTGTGTGGGGTCCAGTCTCTCCTCAGCCCTCCTTCCTCCCTGTGTCATTTCAGTAGGGCCCTCTCCCCCTTGGCCAGAACAATGGGCTACCCTTGCTCCACTCTTCATCTCTGCTCTTTGTCCAGCCTTTTCCTCCCGCTGGCCCTTCAAACACAAGGAAGATCCAGGCTGCAACTGACTGTGTGTGTGGCAGCACCCCCTGCTGGAGACAGGGGGCATTACAGCACAGCTCTAAGGTACACAGTCCTCCCTCCCCAGGCTGGGGTGGAGGGGAGTAGGGTAGAAGGGGGAGGAAGAAGAGGAATAAGTTGGGAAGAAGTTTGAGCAAAGTGCTGGGAGCACCACGGATGGACTTCAGAAGCCTCAGGCTGTCTTGTTTCTCCACTCCTAACCATTCAGCCCAGACTGCAACATCAATCAATCTTCCCAAAGTCCAGCCCTAATCAGGACCTGCCCCTGCTCAAAACTCCTAGGAAGATCCTGGTGGGCTGTGGTATTCTCAGCCTGGAATTAGTTGCCTGGGGTTTGCCTAGTCCACCTCTTAGCCTTATATCCCAAGGGGCTCAGCCTTTGCTTTCTGTTCCTTGAGTCAGGTCTTTGTTCCTCGGTCCTCTGCTGAGATGTCTAATTGTCTGTATCTTGCCTGTCCTTCAACGCCTGGCCTTTGCCCTCTGGCACAATAACCCATGGAAAGAGCAGGAACTTTGGGGGCAGACAGACATGTGCTCCAAGCCTGGCTCCATCAGTCACTGGCTGAATACCTCTGGACAAGTTATTTCCCCTCAGATCCTCTGTTTCTTGATCCAGAAAACAGGAGTCTCTTGGGTTTGTGGTGAGGATTAAATGAGATCATAGATGTGAAAACAGTGTTCTGGAAGCTGTAAACTTCTGTGTGGATGTGTGAAGAGTCCTAATTATGGCTTAATCCTTTTATCCCTACCCCCACCTGCACTGACCAACATGAAGCAGGCTGAAGGGTCCCTGGGGAGGGAGCGAAGCTGCTCCACTTTTGGGCCCTGCATCCCCCAGCACCCTCCAGGGCCTGTCCCCAGCCTGCCTCAGCAGCAGAGTGTGGATTTAGATCCAAAGAGGCCGTACTAAGTCTACTTACTGCAAATTCACGCCAGACTACAACTCCCAGAATGACTCGCAGACTGCCATGGGTGTGGCTACTGGTTTAACCTCTTCCTCATGGAGCCCCTTCCTCCATTGTATTCCCTGGGGATTAGTCCCTGACCAGTCAGGGCAGCTGAGGGAGGTGGTCACATGTCTCTGAGGGCCCCTCCCACAGAGCATCCACACTGCTCACCATGCCCACCACCGCGGCTCCATTTCAGACCTCCTCCTGTCTCCCACACGATGACAGCTTCTGGGCTCTTAGCTCTGGTCTCTCCCCCTCCAGGCCCCCACTGAATCTTTCTAAAAGTGTAGGTGAGTGTGGGTGGTTTATAATGGCAACAGCTAACCTTTATGAGCACCTGCTGCATGCCTGCTACGAAGCTCTCCACTTCCAGATTCTTCTTGGTGATCCTGCCAGGAAAGTATTATTGTTCCCACTTCACTATTCACATGGGGTTCAGAGAAGCTAAGTAGCTTGCCCAGGACCACATAGCTCTAGAGTAATGGTGCTGATATTTGAACTTCCAGCTGTCTACCACCTTCTCTGTCCTATTCTCAAAGCCTCCTCTGGCTTTGAACCCAGGTAGCCATCTAAAAAGTGAGAACCCAGAAGCCTCAGGGTCCACATCTTTCAGCAACTACACTGTTGGGAAGTCCTTCCAGATGTCTGACTTAAATCCCTTCTGCTGCACCAAGCCCCAGTTGCCTCCTGTTTTTCAGGGAGGGCAGTGAAAAGGGACTTCAGGGAATTCAAAAAGTGGGTCATGTCACTGGGGACTTGGCCTTTCCCAGGGAGCGGGCAGCTGAACAATGGGAGATAAATGTGTTGAAAACATCCGTTACTAAATATATCGACTTCCCGAGAAGATGGGGGTGCTGACAGGGAGCCCATGGTCCCTGACAGAGAGGCCACAATCTTGTGGTTCACACAAGCTAGGGCAGTCGAAGCAGCAGAGAAGGCGGTTCTGGCTGTTCTGGGGGTGGGGAGGAGTGGGGGGCTGGGGCAGAGGAGGTGGGAGGCCAGCGTGGAAGGGGGTGATGTCTCATCCTCCCAGACAAAGCTGCCAAGCCTAAGCTGGCTTATTTGCATATTACTTTGCATTCATTTGCATGCCACTTTCTGGAAGGGGCTCACATTCAACTGCTGCCGCTCCCCCATTTTCAGGGTCTCTGTTCACTGAACATCCCATTCTCAAGCAAGGAGGAGCCCCTCCGCAGGCCCTGATGGGGCCACTGGGAGAGACCAAGAAGTTGCAAATTCACAATGACGCCTCCAAGTCAAAGCTGCTGGCGGCACCTTGGCCACAGAAAGTGCTTCCTATAGTCTAACCTCAATTCCCTCACTTGTCTCCTTCTCCTTCTCTGCCCAGACCTTCCCCTACCCTTGCACTTCATGATTAGGCCACTCTGAATTCCTACAGTCCTTACATAAACAAAACCAAGCTTGCTTTCCCTTTGAGGCCTTTGCACATGGTATGTGCTCTTCCTGTGGGGTTGTCAATTCTGCCTCATGAAGGAAGTCTTCCTTCTAAGGCTAGCTCCAAGAGCCCCTCTTCTTAAATACCTTCCTGCCACTGGCAGAGGTAGGGGAGATCATGGGTGTCCCTCCGTGTGGTCACTGTTCTGTCTATCTCCCCACAGAGCTGGTATGTCTGGTCGGGCAGCAACCCAGTAAATGTCAGATAAATGAATGAATGAATCCTGATCCCCCTCCCCTGTCTCTCTCAGCCCCTGCAGTCCCCCTGTCCCTGGAAGACTTCCCTCACCTGCAGGAGGGGCAGAAGTGAGTGCCTCAGTCTCCAGCTCTCCCTCCTGTCCCGGAAGACTTCCCCCTCATGCCCACTCTCACAAAGTCAGGAGATTCCACACCTCTCTGGGCTGGTAGGAAGTTCTTCCCGTTGTCTATCCTCATCCCCTTTCTTGGCCATGCCTACTTCCTTATCATTCCTTTTGGAGAGGGGTCAGGGACTGGCCCATCTCAGTTTGACCATCTGTAGTTGGAATAAGGGCTGCTTATCTGTCTCTATTCTCTGCCCACGATGTGTTCATACCACTCCTGAACCATTATGCCCCAGCTTGGCCCTGCTAAGGGGGAAGGACAGTGACCCAGGATGGAGAAAGGGCACAAGGCCAAGTAGCCAGGCCTTGTAAAGGAGCCCAGGACAGATAAAACCACTCCAAGGGAAGGGCTGCCCAAGAGGGAAGGGATGAGCATCCCATCCCGGGGGTATGTAAGCAGGGCTGATCAGATCTGTGGGCAGGTTGCAGGAAGGAGTAAAGCAACTGCTAGAAGGTGGCCCAGATGCTCTTCATGTCCTCTCCCACTGGGAGGCTGCACTGAGCCTAGGTGCCCAGCCCTGTGCTGGGAAGCATGAGGGGGTGGCTCTTGCCTTAGAGTTGCTCCTTAGCTGGCTGGGTAAAGGACCTCACACAGAGGGGCATCACAGGGAAAGACCAACTCTGGGCCACATTCTTTTTTCTTTTTTTAAATAGGCTCCATGGCCAACATGGGGCTCAAACTCATGATCCTGAGATCAAGAGTCACATGCTCTCTGCCTGAGCCAACTGTGTGCCCCTGGGCCACATTCTTGATGCTGTACTATCAGGGAGACCTCAGGGTGGATCACAGGGTCAGAGGGAGGGGGAACCAAGGAGGGCTTCCTAGGGGAGGCTTCCTTTTGAAAACTTTTCCTCAGCAACCCAGTCCTAAGAGGAGAACCCAAGCCCCTTAGTCTGGCATTTGAGACTACAGAATCTGGCTCTTCCTGCCCTTTCTTCCTCTTCTCCACTCCCTTCTTCATCCTGCCAACCCAACCCCTTTCTGTTCCTTGATCACACAGCACTCTCACATCGGATTTCCATGCTGTTCCCTCTGCTCTTCCCATGGGCAATCCCCATCCATCCTTCAAGATGCAGCTCAAGTGACTCATCCTCTGAAGCCCCAGCTTGGTGTGGGTCCCACAGTTCCAGGGGGCTTCCCTCTGCACAGCACTGTTCACACTGCAAGGTTATAGGTCTCCACTCCTGCCTCCCTCATCAGACCGGGAGTCCCTGAGAGCAGGGTCTGGGTCTGGGTCCATTCTGTGTCCCCAGTGACCAGCCCCGTGGGCACCAAGCAGGCATTGGAGAGTCGCTGTTGAGTGAATCAATGAACGGATGGACACAGAAATGCAGGAACAGGAGCATGCCAAGTGGGTAGATTGTACAGGCCCAAGTAGCAGGAGCCTGGGGAGCACAGGCCTGCCCCGACAGCAGCCCAGCTCAGGGTGAGACTCCCAGGCCATTAAGACCGAAGGCGGGTACTGCTGGGAGCTCTGCCTCCCCTATTTGGCTAGATCCCAGCCAAGCCATCAGCAGTCCCCAGGGACAGGAGGCTGGAGTGGGAAGCAGAAAGAGTGGCAGGAGCTGCTTGGTGGGCAGGGGCAACTGGGGGTGTGGGGAGCATAAAGGCGATTAACCCTCACTGAGCCAACCCAGTTCAGGCAACCAACAGGTCCCCTGCAGGCCCTGAGGAAAGAGGCCTCAGTTTGCCTCTGATAAAGAGCTTCAGCCTCAGCCTCGTAGCCAGAGCAGGTTGACAAAGACATAGCCTCAGTTTCCACGGCTCCATGATCTCCAACCCTCTTCACCCTGGTCAGAAGTCCTACAGGGGATCTCTCCTGCTACCTTGTTGGCTTGAGCTTTCCAACAGCTTTTCCCTCCGACATCCTGACCCTCTGGGGTCCTGCCACTGCATCTCCCACCTGAGTCCAAGCTGAACCACCTCGACGTCCCCCATCCCATCGTTTCCTAAGCCCTCCAACCTCTCCCTTCAGAAAGGCCCTGGTCATCTGCCCCTTGGCCCACCTGGCCCCGGACCTCCCTGATGTCCACAGTGGCCTGGCCCCCCTGTCCTGTCTCTCTTTGCTAGTCCAACCTTGACCATGCCACTGAGGAAGCTTTCTCAAACTCACAGAATTCTGTCCCTCCATCACACAGAACCTTCTTGGACTCCCTAGGGCCCTCCGGATAGAGCCCAAGAGGCCTGGAGTTCAAAGTCCTGCAGGACAGGCTGCTACCAACCCGGTCAGCCTCCTCACTGCTCCAGGGATACGGGGGATCCCCACCCAGGGCCTTTGTTATGCTGCTCCCACTCCACCCCCACCTGTTAGCTAGATCCTGGTCTTTAAGCTTAATTATTCTCAAGCCATTTTATGTCTAGGAAGCTTAGGAGGCCCCAGAGGGCAGGGCCATTGTTGCCTATTTCATTTCTGCATCTCCCCACAGGGTGTAGAATGAATTGTCCTGGGCTCACAGAGGTGGTCGCACATTCAGCCACCTCCGCCCTGCCTCGGTGGGTCACAGTGTCCCAGCTGTGTCCTCAACCAGCAGGGGAAGGAAACAGCCACCCACGCACAGTCAGATGAACACACACAGAGACACACACACGTACACCAGCCACACAGGCACCAATATACACTCAAGCGCACCAGCACACGATCACACACCCACACCTGAACACTTATGCCACACACACACAGCGCAACACTAATATTCACGCACTAACAAATAAGCACACAAACAGGAAGGTGCGTGGAATCAAACAACGTGCTCAGTTTTGAGTCACTTTATTTTGCAGACGCGGCACACAGATTAACATGCGTGCCAACACATACGTTCAAACTAACACACACACACCTACACCCACACACACAGCAACCTGCACTCACACGTGTGCAGATGACCTCTCACAGTCACACAGGTTTGCTCACACATCCTGCCAGGCCACCGCACATTCAGACACCAAGGACTCTACAGGCCCTTGTACACCCCACAGGTCCCCTTGCACCTCACACCTGTAACACACATACACACACCTTCACGTGCAGGCATAGAACTGCACCTCCACTGACCTGAAGACACACATCCCTTGCCCCCCACCTCAGCAGCCGTCAGATGGTGGAGGGGAGCCTCCACGGAACCCCCCATTCCACTCACCTGCACACGCACCCATGCACGTGGATGCACATGAGGCTGGTGCACAGGGGCCTCATTCAACCAGCCTCGTGGCTCTCTGGGACAGATGTTTTGGGGTAAAGTTGCCGAAACTAGTGGCCATGAATCCCAGTCCCACAAAAGGCGGTGGCCCGGGACCCTATTCTGTTCCAGCACCACTTACTCATTCATATTCATGTTTGTTCTCTCTCTCTCTCTCTCTCTCTCTCACACACACACACACACACACACACACACACAACACTGGGTCACAGACATCTCATCCTTCTCTAGGGTCCTGAACCAGTTTATCTCAGCCCCCCAGACCTCCTTGGAACTCCCTGCAGAGACACCCCCCACCCCTAGCCCCTGAAAGGATAATTCAGGTTCATTACCAACCCCTCCCCCAGCCTCTTCTATGGGACACCACCCTCATCACCCCCTAGGTTGATGTCTGAAACCCCCCCCCCTGTGCAGAGCCGCGGCCCCCCCCCCACCCCGCCCCAGGCTACAGTCCAGCAACGGGGCGCCCAGGAGCAGGATCGATCCTCCCACGTGGCTCAGCTCCACGCCAACCCCAGCTCCTCAGCGGCACTCCCAGGACCCTAGTCCCTGGTATGCCTTGCAGCCGCTCACCCAAACCCCAGCCCCTGGAGAGTACTCACGGCTCAGCCGGTCGCGCTGCCGGGTACTGCTGGCTCCTGCAGAGGATGGAGTGGCCGCATGCCTGCCCCATCGCTCCTCATCGTCTGCCTCCCCAGCCAGACTAAGGTGGCCCCTCGCCCTGTCCACCCTGCCCGGGGTTCCAGGCAGGGTGCCTGGCCCAGTGGGCACAAGGACCAAGAGCAGGAGCCTGTCCCCAACTCAGTCTGGACTCAACACCCCAGTCCAGCGCTGCTGCTGCTGCTGCCCCAGTTGCTCCCACCTCTCCTGCTGCCACTGCCTCTGCCGCTAGGCTGGCTCCGGGAGGAGGTTGGAGCAGGTCTGATAATGCAGAAGGGGGAGGGAGGAGGGAGGAGGAACAGAGAGGCCCAGACAGAGAGGGAGAGAGGGAGGGAGGGGTAGAGAGAGACTCTGGCTGGGAGAGAGGAAAAGAAAGACTCACACACAGAGGAACAGGCAGAGAGAGAAACAGAGACAGAGAGAAACAGACAGGAAGGAGAAACACATGAAGGAAAGAAGAAAGGGAGCAGAGCTCCAGAGAGATCAAGATGGAAATATAAAGAGATCAGAGAGGCATAGGGAAAACACACACAGAGGAACAAAGACAGAAAAGAAAAGAAAAGAAAAGAAGAAAAAAAAAAAAAGCAGAGATGGAAATGGGGGAGGGGAGAGAGACAGACAGACATACAGACAGGCAGACTGACAGAGGAACCCAGAGAGGTACGAGGATGAAGGATTTGCACTGTGCACTGACTAGAATGGGAGCTGGGGTGAGGGGCAGATGGACGGAACCCAGACCCTGTGCTACCCCATTACAGAGGCTCTCAGGGTCAGGAGACACTTCTCACCCTCCTCAAGAAAGGAAGGGCTGGGCCTCCAGGCAGAATCAGCTCCTCTGGGCTCCCTGAGTCGGTATCATGTATAGGGGGTGCATCCCCAGCATAGAGCTGGGGATGCAGGAGGCTCTGGGTGCTCTTGCTAATGGTCTTTGAACTCAGAGCTTTGTCACTGAGTCTACCTCTTGGTGGCTCTGCTTAGCTGGGACACTGTGGGAGCTGATGCTGAAGTGTGCACTTTTTAAAAAAATATATATTTTTTAAGTTGATTTCTTCATTTTGAGGGTGAGGGAGGGTCAGAGAGAGAGGGAGAGAGACAGAATCCCAAGCAGGCTTCACACTGTCAGCACAGAGCCCGATGTGGGGCTCGAACTCACGAACCGTGAGATCGTGATCTGAGCCGAAATCAAGAGTTGGACGCTCAACCAACTGAGCCACCCAGGCGCCTCAAAGATTTTATTTTTAATCTCTACACCCAACATGGGACTCAAACTCACAACCCTGATGAGTCACATGCTCTACTGAATGAGCCATCCAGGCGCCCAGAAACATGCACTTGTACTAGGAGTTGTGGGCACAACTTGCCCACGTGGTTTTCAGTGTCCACAGGTTATAGGCATGGGAAGAGGCCTGCTGTACCTCTGCCCTGTTGCCAGAGAGGACTCCTCAGGAGGAAGCCTTAACCCAATGGAATTGGGGCATTTTAGGCAATGGACAGGTAGGGAGTTGTCTCAGCAGAGGGACTGTTGGACATAAAAGAAAATGCTCCACACCTTGAGGTGGGAAATGGGGGTTCAAATGCTGGCTCCTCCACTAACTTATTCATTTGTTCACAAACACCTGTCATTGGCCAACTTCATTAAATATGACTCAGACGGCTCCTTGCCTTGGAGAAGCACCCAGTCAAGTTGTGTGTGTGGTGGTGTGGGGGGGGGGGGGGAGGCAGGAGATGAAATGACTTGTAGTGTGACAGAGGGAAGCACAGAGTATGTAGTGCCCAAACAGGGCCTCTGACCCAGTCTGGGGTTGGTAAGCATTCCTGTAGAAGAGAATATCAGCTGAGTCTTTAAAAGGAGGAGACCAGGAAAAGCAGGTATATTCCAGTCTATGGGGGCCATGTGTAATCCTCACCAATAACCTCGCTTCTCTGACCTGTGGGGACAAGGACCCCTGCCACACACAACAGGATCCATGCAGAAGCGCCCATGAGACTGAGGGAAAACCTAATCCCTGTTAACAGGCACAGAGGTGCAGCGGTGGTGGGATGGACAGGAATGATGCAGCTTGTGCAGGAGGCCTGTCCAGGCTGACAGAAAGCAGTTTTCTCATGGCTTACTAAGTGTCAGGAAAGAAACTATGAGGGAGCTTTTGCTTCCCACTGTGGCCCCAGAAGGTCTAGTTTCAGATCTCTGAAAACTCTGGGCAAACTGTTTTCTCAGCCTGACCCATACCTGGGACCTTACTGCTCCATGCCTGCTGGCTAGGAAGGCATTTCTCGGGCCCAGAAAGCCAAGGCCCTGGATCATGTCCAGGCTTGGCCTCTCACAACTCCCCTTCACGCCCCAAGGAGCCTGGCAGTAAGAAGCTGAGTCAGAGGAGCTCAAAGGAGGGCACCTGTTGGGCACAGGAGAAGCTGGTGCGTTGAAGCCTCACCTGCCCCTCAGCCTCCTTTCTGCCCTCTCGCTCTGGAAATGATGGTGGAGGCCTCATCTTCAGAAACCTCCTGGGAATATACCCAAGCAAGACAGGTAGGAGGGAAGGTCTCCTCCCATTCCACTACCACACCAGACTCCACAGTTGCCCCAGAACAAAGGAGTCTGCAGGAATGAGGTGCAAGATCCAGGACTACTGGGTACTCTGGTACTCTAGGACTTACAGCCAGGCAGGTAGAGGGTCAAATCCCAGCTCTGCCATCCATGCACCCTGGGCAAGTTATTTAACTTCTCTTAACTTCAGTTCAGCTTTCTCATCTGAAAGGAGAGGTCACAAATTCCAAGCTCAAAGAGTTGTAAGGCTTTGGAAATGTCTGTAAAGTTCCCAGTAAAAAGCCGTAGTCCTCTCCTCCCTTCCCTTTTCCTAAAGAGGTTGAATTGGTGGGGCTGAGGGAGTAACAGCCTGAAATGCTGGGGTAGGGGCTCTTGTAGGGCATTGCCGGAATGGTGGGGGTGGGGGGGGTGCTTCTGAAAGGGGAGAGGGGCCGGTGTCCTGGCCTGCTCTTCCCACCGCCACCTCCATCTGGCCTGCTAGGCCGGCGGCAGGAACCGAGGGCCCGGAGCGGATCACCGCGAAGCCCCGCCCCGCCGCAGGCCCCGGCCGCTCTCCCGGGTGCTGATCGGGGCGTGCCGCGTTCACGGGCCCTGGCCCGCCGCCCTGCAGCCGGTCAGCAGACACCGGTTTTTGCTAGTTGGGGATCTGGCAGGAGGTGAGAGGAAGCTGGGAGGCGGGTGGGTGCCCGAAGCGACGGGAAGATGCAGCCTCTGAGATCCAGCCTCCGCCCTGCGCCCACTGCCTCGCGAGGACTGCAGGCTCCAGCTACCTCCTCGTTGCCAAAGAAGGCGGCTTCTTCTCAGCGCCCTCTCCCGCCGCCTTCCTGCTCGGCTGTTTCCCTCCCACCTTCCAGACGGCCCCTCCTCTGTCTCTCTCGCTGGCTCATCCTATTTTTGCCCCCTCAACATGGGTGCTCTTCACAGGGGCACCGCGCCCTGTCTCTCTCCTCTTTCTCCACCCCACCTTCAGGGAGCTTGGAGCCTTCCCCAAACGCACCAACTTCTAGTGCCTCCCCACCCCCACCCAGGCCCAGCCCTGTTTCTGGGGCTCCAGACAACCAATACAGGTTGCCTCCTGGACATCTGTGGGAACATCCCATAGGCCCACATACACCTGAATATTCACATCCAACGTATCTTTTGTCTCTATCAAAGGCATCAGCAAACTTCAAATCCCCAGTCTAGAAACTACAAAGTCGCTTTGCCTCTTCCTTCTCCTGCACCTCCTGTATCAAATCTATCACCGCCAATTCTCCCTCTGTAATTCTCTCCCATGTATTCACTCCCTCCATCACCCCCCTGGCCCTGCTTACTTCCTCCTCCTCTGGTCTTTCTCCAGCCCCCTACCCCAATTCAACTCCTCTATTCCACTCCACCCTGCACCGAGCACTATCTATCCGGTCAGGTAACTCCTCAGAATCCTTGCATGGCTCCCCAGTGGCTTCAGGATAAAGGCCAAGCTCCTCAGCCTGATACCTGAAATCTCTCATGATAGGCCCTGAGGTCTCCATCCTCTGCTCCACATACAGCAGGGTCCAGTCCTTAAGCCAGTCCTTTCTTCCCCTTTGACTTGGTACCACCTGTTTCCCAGGCTCACTTCCCTCTCCTCTTTCTTTTCTCTGCCCATTCCAAATCCTGGCCTATCCTTCCTGGACCAGTTCAGCCCACACCCTGCCCTTACCCACAGGGGACAGGGTGGGCAGGAGGGGTCACTGGGTTCTGGGCTGAGCAGCCTCTGGCTGCCTCACTCTTCCCTGTCATCTGCCCTATCACCTCACCCCCCACCCCCGCTCAGGTTCACCTAATTTCTTCTACTGGATCACCCTTTCCTCAAGAACAGGCCAAAATCCTATTCACCTCAGCCCCAGTCCCCAGCCTTTGGGCAGCCTAACCAGGGACAAGTGAGAAATGTTGATGAAGTAAAGTAGGAAGGAGGGAGACACAGGTGAGTGTGGAAACGAAATGGTGCGCTCTGGAGCTCAGTGCAAAATCACATCAGAGCAAGCCTTCAATAAAAGGCTGCAGGTGGATGGGGGGACACAGGAAGATGAGGGGTCCTCACTGGCCCGCTCTGTGCAAACCACCCCCCACCCCTGTTCAAGGGCAGACTGAGACCATAGAGTATCCCTCAGCCTTCTCAGGGGAAGGCTGGTAATTGGTGGAACATGGATTTCACGGAGCATTGGCCTGAAAACCCCTGGGTGACTCCCTCTGGCTGGGGACCAGGATGGGCCCACATCTGGCTCTTGGCAACAGACGCCTGGGGGTGGGGAGAGTGTGAAGCTCAGGGAGCCATCTCACAGTGCTTCTCTGCCTCTTCCTCAGCCAGGAAGCTGCCACCTGTGACTCCAAGCATAATGACCGAAGGAGCACCAACTCCATTCCAAGGGCCTGGCATAGTTCCCTGTGTTCCCACACTAAGCACAGACCCGATCACACCATGGGTGACAAGGCCCTTGCTGACAAGGGAGCAAAAAGCCACCCCAGGCTCCAGAACAGTTGTAAGGTGGTATGGCTTCTTCACCCCAGGAAGGTGGTTTTGGGGACCCAGGCCTGAGGGTTGAGGTGTTGTGGGCCTGCTTCAGGTCCAGGATCTGTCAGAACTGCCCTATGAAAGAAGGGGTGACCTCACACAGAGGTAGGAAGCTCCCATTCCTGATGGGCAGGGGGATGAAGTGGTGGAACAGACGGTCAGTGCAGGAAGGGAAGAGAGCCAAGGCTTATCCCCTCAGGCCAGAACCCAGTGATCCTTCCTGTCTACACTGCCCTGTGGATGGGGTGGGAGAGCAGGGGGTGCTGAACTGGCCCATGGAGGATGGACAGATTTGGGGTGGGCAGAGAACAGGAAGAAAGGGAAGTCAGCCTGGGATGGGGCTAGACCAGACACTTGGAAGTGTCTTCTGCCTAAGGTTGAAGTCATCCCCAGAAATACGGACCAGGCAGTACAAGATGCCAGAGCCAGTGGAATCCCATCCCTCATGGTGCAGAGGGGGAAAAGAAGGCAGAAACATGCCTAGGCCACACACGGAGTAAAGGGCAGGGCTAGACCTGGGACCAGGGATTCCTGGCCACCGCCCCCCCTCTACTGCCTCAATTTCTTTGTAATCTTCCGCCTCTCCCTCCTCCTCACCTCTTCCACCTGGGGACAAGGCTAGGAAAGAAGGCTGTTGATACAGCTCATGACCCTGTGGAAGCATCCCCGTGGATGGGGAGCTTCAGCAGAGATAGGTCAGAACAGAAGTGGGCCCTGTGGCTTCATACTCTGGGGAAGGTTTTACTCTCCCTGGGGTCCTGGCCCCAGCTCCCTCACCTCCACTACCCTCCAGTGCAGCACACCTGGATGCTCCTTGCCATGAGGCCCTGAGCTGCCCACTCAGCCCTAATCTACCTCTTCCCCCTTAACTCCCCGCACCTGACTGGGGGCGGGAGGGGGTGTGACTCAGTGGGATAAAGGTAGCTGCTATATTTGAATGATTACATAAGCCAGGAGGGAGGCAACTGCACTGTGACTCCATCCAGGTTGGTAGACAAGCTGAGGCTGGGCCCGGGAGGCAGGGTCTCCTCCCTCCATCACATAGCTCCAGCCTGGACTTGGACAGGACTCTACAAGGACCTGGGATTTGTGAACATGCGTTACTAGACTGCGAGGCAGGTCTTCCCTAGGGTTAACCACACTAGGAAGGCTCTGGTCCCTCTCCACCTTCTTAGAAAAATAACCCCCTGGCTTCTAGAAACCCTAAGGCCAAACTTAGACTAAGCCCGAGATCCTCCCCATGGACTCTCTCCAGAAGGAAAGACAGAACTGAAAACACAGTTTGTCAGTGATTTTGAAAAAGAGTGCCTGCTGGGGAGGGCACCAGGCATGAAGCTGGGGCTCACCAGCACCATCTGGGAAGGACCTGTGTTTCTTCTCAGCCACACCACTTATTAGTCACCTGACATTGTCAAGTCCATGCCTTGGTTTCTTCACCTATAAAATGAGAACAAGAGGTATCTTCCTCATGGTGTTTGTTGTAAGGATTAAATGAGAAAACACTTGTAAAGCCTCGGCCCAGGAGGCTGTGGGTGCTTCACGGTGGCTCAACATTCTCATTTGCATCATTATCATTGCCAATACTAAGAACGGGCTAGAGACCTCCCGGGGGGAGGGCCGGACCCCAGGTTGGAATGACCCCTTTGCCCCAGTGACCACTGACCTGGGTGGAAGGTGGGAGACCAGAGAACTGATGTCTGAGAGTCAGGAGCCTAGCCAGACTTGCTGGGTTCCCCTAAGCAAGCCCCTGACCTCTGGCCCTCAGTCAGTAAAAGACCCTCAGGTCTCCAGCTCTGGAGCTCATGCTTGCATGAGAATCCTCCCTGCCCCCGCCATGTCCCACCATGGGGATTAGTGACTTGTGGCATTGGAAGCTGGGGTGCAAGTACGGATGGTCAGGATGGGGGTACCCTGGCCTGGTATGAGCTGGGGATGGGCACTAAAACAAGGCCCATCTCCTCAGGGCCTGTTGGCAGTTCCTAGGGGATCACAGGGGGGCCCTAGGAGAAGGAAGGCTGTGCCCACCCAGGCTGTGTTGCCATGACGCTAGTCTCCATGGTGCCAGGCACACAGTTCTCCCCTCACCCAGGAGGAGGGGCTGAAAGTGACAGGATACGAGGCAGCTCAGGTCCCTGGGTCCCCTAGGCCTATCCCTGTCTCCGTAAGCTCCCCCCCCACACACAAGGTCCCCATCCTGAGCCCCTCAGGAGGGAGGGCAGGGAGGAAGCACAATTTCTACCTCAGAGGGCCAAGAGTGACAAGAAAGGACTCAGAATGACTGAGGTGCAGGAAGACACAGACAGGAGCATAGAGAAGTGGCAGAGGGAAGGACAGAGAAGCTGAGGAGAGACGGAGGGAAAAGCGGGCAGTGGGGAAGAAGGGGTGGGAGGGAGGGAGGATGCTATAGTTACGGAGGCGGATGTGCCTCCCAGGCTGACAAGTGGTGGGAGGGCCATCCAGCCCATCTCTTTGGTCTCAGTGTTTTGAGGTGGGTGGTGTTGGGAAGAGAGTGGAGGAGGGGGAGCAGGGGAGGGGCAGTTTTCCTAGAGAGCTCTGTGGTGGGGGCGTTTAGACACGTGCCATGCATGTGTCTGTGTGCGCGCACGTGCGGGCGTGTGTGCATCTGGAAGTGCAGGCTGAGGTGTGCAGGCACGTGTGTATAGGGCATGAGTGTGTGTGTGGCATGTGTATGCCTGTGCCACTGTGTCTCCAGGGTGATAAATACAGCAGTAGGAGCTGTAACCAGGGCAAAGAAAGTGCGGAAATTTCCACAAGCTGAAAGTGGCATGGGAGAGGGGACACACTAGGGCTGGACCATCTTGGGCTGACCAGGGGACCTTGCTCTGATAGCTCTTCCCCAGGCCAGTCCCTAGATGGGTGCAAGTGACCTGGGCACGTGAACACACATTCTAAGTACACACAGTATAGCAAGATGGAAGAACAGTCCAGAAGAGCTTCCTGAAAGAAGTGTCACATTGGAGGAGAGGCTGGGAGGTTCATGTTAGCTGTACTTATTATGTGTGTGTATGTGAGACAGACAGACGTTTCCCAGGTGCGAGCCTGGGATCACTTAGGCCACAGAGCTAGCTAAAGGACTAGGAGCTATTCCTTTTTCTGGCTGGGGAAGACCCTGAGGACTCCATTTGTCTGGAAAATGTAGTTGTATTTCAGAGGCAAGAAAGGCAAAATCCCCAATAGCAGAGGCACTGGGGACAGGCCCTGGGGCACTCAGCTGCAACCACACAGGCTGCTTACTGCAGGCTCACATCACCTTGCCTCTGGTTCATGCCATTCCCTCTTCTGAAGACACCTTTCCCTCTTAACTCCACCCACAGAAATATGCTGGTCTTTTTAGCCTCACCCCCTCTGTGGAGTCTTTCCTGATCAATACACCTACCGGAAGGGCTTCTTCCTTCCCCCACAGCATTTACTCATCTGCTCCCCCTCATGGTTCAGTAAAGCACTGCACACAGTAGGTGTTCAAGAAGTGCTTGTTGAAGTAAAATATATCGGACCTAGGGGTGCCTGGGCGACTCAGCTGGTTGGGCATCACACTTTGGCTCAGGTCATGGTCTCGTGGTTTGTGAGTTGAAGCCCTGAATCGGGCTCTGGGCTGACAGCTCGGAGCCTGGAGCTTGCTTCAGATTCTGTGTCTCCTTCTCTCTCTGCCCCCCGTCCCCGCCCCCCGCCCCCTGCCCCTGCCCTTCTCTCTCAAAAATAAATAAACGTATAAAAAAAATTTAAAAAAAAAAATATATATATATATATATCGGGCCTGAAGACTCTGGATGCTAGGTCTCCCCAGACATGTTTGAGAAGGGGATTATCAGGGGACAGTGTTAGGTACTTCACACTTACTAGCTCATTTAATCCTCCCATTAGTAGCTACTATTAATATCTCCAAAGCAGATGAGAACAGTGAGGATCAGAGACCTCAGGAACTCAGCCAAAGCTCCAGAGCTTATAGATGGGAGTGTCGGCATCTGCCCAGCTGGCATCCACACCCATGCTTTTCCAAAACAGCAAGCTGTGGGCAGGGGGCTCAGGAGCCACCAGAGCTTGAGGCCAGAAGAGAAGGCCTTAGCTCCAGGTCCCCCCGCCCCCAAGATCTGGGGGAAGCAGGGAGGAGGCAGGGCTCCTTCCCAGTCCCATTGATTTCCTGCAGAGCCTGGGGATCTCCTGAGGTCCAGAGGCCCTCGAAGGCTGCTGAACACTTTTCAGGGTGGGCAAGTTGAACAGGAAGGAGATGGCATCCCATATCCCATCCCATCTCCCAGCCCTTCCCCCGTTCTGTCCCTACTCTCCATCCACAAAGCCCTCACCACCCAGGCTGACTTGCCACAGCCTTCTCTCCCAGGGCTCACTGTGGTCCCCTGCAATCAGACCCACTTGCGTCACCCAGTCCTCTTCTCCCAGCATCTCAACCCACCCTCACGCCAACTTGCACCCCTCCCAACCATGTGTACCTGGCAAGGCTTCCACTTTTCAGGCCCAGCTTTGGGGAACCTCAAAGAAAGCCTCCTCCCTCTCCAAGAGTTGCTCCCTACTTTTCAGCAGGTCCAGCTCTGGGCTCCTCACACATCTACCCTCCACACCCCCACCCCCACCCCCAGCCCAACCTCAAATAATATGTGAAAAAACCACTCAAGGTCCCAAGAAGCCCCATTTCTAGGAATCCTTGTGGCCACAACCAGCAGAGCCTCCTGGCATAACCCACCCATCACACTGCTGTCATTGCCACAATGCATTAAAGTTCAGGCCTGAAGGCTCCTGTTGGGATGCTATCCCTGATCCCAAGGGTTAGCACTTTAAGCTATCATTAACTCCTGACAGTACAGATCCCCTTCCCCATGGGACACACCAAGTGGAGAGAGCAGAGTTGGACATGCCAAGTGGAGAGAGCAGAGCTGAAGTCAGGAGGGGTGTGGAAGAGGGAGACACCCCTCTCCCCTACAAAGTGGGATAGTAGAAATGGACCCCAGCCCTGATTCAGGAGAGTTATGGGCCCTCGGGCAAGTTGGCTCACTTCTCTGAGCCTTTCCTCCTCTGCCAGGAGGAGACAGTGCATAGAGCACAGGTGCTGACCCACAGTGGGTACTTGGAAAAGAGCTATTCTCTCCTCCTGGCTCCTAGATCTTGGGAGTCCAAAGCACTGTGCTGCCTTCCAGAATATCACTAGTCTTGGGGTTAAAGGCAGGGCCAGGTTCCACCCCACACTCCAAGAGAGCAAGGTCTGGGTCAGCACCGCCACACTGGGGCCCCCAGAACCTGTCCTGGGACCTCCAGAACGTGTCCTGGGACCAGCCACATTGAGCTATCCACGGCTGCCCCCTGGTGGCCCAATTCAGTCACTGCAGTCAGTCCCTGAGCCTGTCAGTGACACTGGCAGCCTAGCACGGGGCACTTCTAAGTCTCACCCACCCTCTCTCTGCACCTCAGAACTAGCTGGTCAGTCTGAAGTCAGATCCTGGGAAGAATTCCAGCCCGTGAGCACTTGGACAACAGTCTTGGCCTAGCTGCAGGCAGGCAGAATGGTCATTCAATCTGTCAGCCTGGCCTGGAGCAGCCCGGTTAGGGCAGGATAAGAGTGGGAGACTCCAGGGGCTTAGCCCCAGCCTGTGAAACTGACCAGAAAACCCATTCCAGTCTGGCATCCACCTCCCCTTCTCAAGAGACAGGAACAAGGAACCTGGAATCCAGGACCCCAAGACCCCATCCATATACACAGGCCTCCCCAGGGCTGGATCACATGAATCAGAGATCATATGACCCATATCCACCCTGTTTGCCCAGCCCCACTGGCTGAAGCTAAGGCTGGGAGGTCAGCCTGTCTGCCTGCCGGGCCCCTGGAGAGAGGCCGTTAATGAGGCTCCAGGCAGAGGCAGGAATGTGGTGTCTGGCACCTTCCCAGAGAGTCCCAAATAGGTCTCTGAACAGCTCGTTATCTCCCCCACTTGCCAGGGCCTTGTCTTCCTGGAGGAGACAACCAGGCAGTGCCCAGTGAGGACAGCTTCCTGGTGCAAGGCAGGGCCCTCCTCCGGAGGGACATGCACAGGGATAAAGGGACACTTCTTCTTCCTAATAAAGCTCCTGTGACTTTGTGACCTCGTGTTTCAGAGGGGCTGGTGAGGGGCTGCCCTGGGTCATTCACATGCCACACCCAGGCCCCGGCCCAGACTCTAGACTACAGCAGGGAAAGGGGCTCGGTCCAGCTGGGGTCTGTCCTGGCCAGGGTCAGGACTGGTATTCTCCACCCTGACTGCACAGGCATGCACTGGGGTGGCATGGAGCTGGGCCGGGGCTCTGCCTGGGGCAGGAGGGAGTGGCTAAACAGCTCAGAGCCTGGAAAGAACAGGGCCCACGCCCCCCCCCCCCCCCCCCCACTTCAGGGTACTAGGCACTCACCTCTGGGCCTCCTGAACTCCTGTCCCCTCCTACACTGGAACACCTGAAACCCCCAACCAATCACAGGCTTCAGCACCGTAGGATAAAATATACAGATATATTTATATTATCAAAAGGCCCCCAAAGTGGGGAAGGGGCACCAGGCGGCCTGGGCCCTCCCAGTCAGCCTAGACCAGAGGAGGCTCCTCAAGTCCCCCAGCCCCAGTTCTAGGCTATAGAGAAACTTACCCAAGAGCTCCCTCCCTATCCCAGCTGAGTGTTCCTTTAGAGCATCCACTTTTTGCTGTTCTGGAGTTTGTGACAAGAGGGTGGGCTCCCTTCCAGCGGGGGCCCCAGGGCTTCGAGCCTCTGCAAGGATGGTGGTCCTCCAGAGTTTCTGAATGATGCACATCCCATCTCTCCAACCCCTCAAACTCAGGGTGGGTGACCCTGGAGGGGGGAGCAGGCCAGGCCAGGAGAAGCACCCAGACAACAGATGAGGGGTCCTCCTCAGGCAGACCCTGCTGCCCCCCACTTCCTGGCCAGGGAACCCCATGTTGCAACCAGGATGTGGGATGTGGGGTGTGGCTTCCTCATGCATCCCCTGCTGGTTCACACCAGGCACGCAGGGCACGAGGGTGTCTGAACAGGAAGGCTTCAGGGCAGCAGAATCTCAGAGCCAGGGGCTGGCTTCTGCGCTCAGACGTTGCGGAGGAGCTGTGGGAAGGTACAGAAGCCCAGATTCCATAAGCACTTTGTGAAGGTTCACAGGGACCAGCGGCCCTGCTGAAGCTTCTGCAGCTGCTCTGTAGTGCTGGCTTGGGAGTGCTCAGGTCAGCCGGGGTCCCCAGGGCCAGGTAGAGAGGGGGCTCCTGAGAGCTACATGAACCAAAAGAGCCCGTCAGGACTGCTAGGAGGCTGGAGGGAGGGGGCCAGGGGGCAATCGGGTGAGTCAGGTGGGAAGCGGGCAGCAGCCAGGTCCCAGGGCTCTGCCCATAGGGATGGAAAACTACTCACAGAAAGGGGGTCCGCAGCAAAGGCGGCCACACTCCTTCGCATTTCGTTCTCACTGCCGCGCAGAGGGATCAATGAAACACTGCCCAGCCGGACCTCAGGCACTGCCCGGGATACACGGGAGGGCTCCGAGGGCCACACCAGGCCGTCATGCTGGGGAGCAGGGGAAGAGGAGGACACTCAGCTCACCCAGACACTCAGCTCCAGATCCACCCACCCTTCCCAGAAACGCCTCCAGCTATGATCTGAGGTGACCCTCTCAGCTTTGATCCCAGTCGATATGAGAAGCAGCTGTTAGGAGAACATGACTGTATCCCTGGCAGAACCCAGCCAGTTATGTTACTCAACAACCCCCACCTCCAGGTCCACAAACAAACTGCTCCAAGAATGCAGCACCAAGAAAACAGTTCTAGAGGAACATGTGTGTGCTTTCTTTCACCAGGAACCAACAAAACTATAGAATCTGCCTGTTTCTCTTTAGGCTTGACTACCAGGAAGCTCGGGGCTAAAAGAACTCAGCCCACAGCCCTGGCACCGTTCTGTCAGCCTTTTCCCTAAACAATTCTGAGCTCTGGTTTAGAATCTGTGGCTTAAGTCCAACCCCTCCCACTCCCAACCCCTCACCCCAGCCCTGCTCTGGCTCCAAGCCCCTCCTAGCCTGTTCCCACCTGGCCCACTTCGGCAGCCACCTCACTCCTTCAGCCTGTCCTCCCCTGCACGCTACATCTAGAATGAGCCCTCTCAGACGCAAACTTGCACACCGCTTTCTTGCTTAAAACTCTCCCTGAAAACTGCTGACTAGGTCAAGTTCAGCTCCCTTTGGCATGGCCTTCAAGGCTCTTTCAGATCTGGCTCCTGAATCCCTTTCCAGTGTCAACTTCTGGTACTCCTGGCTTCTCTTTACACCCCACTGGGCAATCTGTGGTTCTGTTGCCATGCCTTTCAATAAACTGTTCCTTCTGCCTAGAAGCCTCCCCGACCTGCCCCCGCCCCCCAACCTCCAACCGCCTTTGCTTGATGAAGGCTTCCTCATCCTCAGACTCAGCTCCTATGACACCCCCTCCCTGCTGCCTTCCCTCCACACCCACCACCTCCAGCGGGTAGGGTCCCTGGGCTTTTCTCTATCTCCATACACTGACCACATTGGGCTATTTAACAGGCAACTTCAAGGTCTGTTTTCCTTTCTACATGGGGAGTGCCTGAGGGCAGGGGTCTGCACTCTGTCTCTAGCATGCCTGGCTTGGGGTTGCACCAAAGTGGACTCTAGGGAGGGTTTGCTGAGTGAAGAAAAGAATTAAAAGCAACTCAAAATCTCCTTGATGCAATTGATGCCCTATGTAGTGAAGAAGCAAACATACCCATTCTCCATAATGGAAGCCTCACGGGACCCCACCCTGAGCTGGTACCTGCACAAAGAGGAAGGTGGCAAACCACTCCCGGAGCTCCATCTGTGTCTCACAGCAGAGGTACCTGCGGGGCGGGGCAGGGCACGGATCTGGACACTGCCAAGGCTGAGCAGCCTGCCTGGCTCTCCAGGCAGGGTGCATATATGGACAATAAAGGGACCCAACCAAAGGGAACATGCAACCATCTCTCCCAACCTGGGGTCTCAGGCCAGGGCCCTTACTCACCACTGCTGCTTCTCATGTTTCTCTGTCTCGTGCACCACTGTGAAGCCCCAGCTGCAGAGGAGGGGCAGATGGAGTCACTTGCCAGCCCACAGAGGCCTCCCAGCCCAGGTGCCCGGGACGGAGCCCAGAAGCCTGGGCCAGAGCCGAGGGGCACAGTTCAGGGCCTTCTTGCAAGCACGGCACATTCTGGCCACAGCCTCTTCCTCTCACAGCTCACACCAGCCTCCCAGGCCCTTGGCTCCCTATACCCATGCCACCCCACCCAGGCCTGCCCTAGTCTCTGAGAGACAGCTAGGCACAGCCAGCAGATGAGAGGAGAAAGTCAGAAAACCAAGTCTGGTGGCTGTAATTAACAACAATAATAGTGGCTATGCATCACTTTTCCACTTAAAAGCATACTACAACCACCCTTGGAAACAGGTGCACCATTATTTTCCACATTCTACACATGTGGGAAGTGAGGCACAGGAAGATCCCTGAGATAGTCAGTGACAGGATTTCAATCAAGGCCAGTGGTTCTCAAACATGAGCAAACTTCAGCGTCGCCTAAATGGCTTGTTACCATACAGACTGCGGGCCCCACCCCCTAGGATCCGTGACTCAGCAGGTCTGGGGTGGGACCAAGATGTGGGCTGCTAACATGTTTCCAGGTAATGCTGAGGCTGCTGGTCTGGGAGACCACACCTTCAGAACCATGGTATCAACCCCTGTCAAGTTCAAAGCCCCCACTGTGCTGCAACCCCACCCCACCCCCACCCCAATCTGTTCTGAGCTCTCCCAGGCCCCAGCCCCAGCTAACCAGGTGGGTGGCCGGAGTTTCTTCTTCACTCCCAGGTAGACTTTGAGACTCCTGACGGGCCACTCCTTCTCAGGCCGGTGACTCTGGGGTGGGGGCAGGCAGAGGGATGACACTTCAGTCGGTCAGGGCGGGAATTGGGGTGACTGGGTACCTCCCTCCTCCCTCTTCCCACCCCCCATTTGCATCCCAGCACAGGGAACCTCCTGACAAAGCCCTTCCTGTTCACAATCCAGCCCAACTAACCTCCCCACTCCCCCCAGGTTTCTCTCCCTGCAGCAGCATCAGACAGTCAACCCTCAGTCCCCGAGGCAGCCGTTCCAGCAGGACCAGGGAGTGATTCTCAGTCCCTTCCTGCTGCCCTACAAACTGGAGAACTGACTTGTAGCATCAGCTGAATCAGTTTGTCTATGGAGGGAGAAGTCTGCACCTCGCCCTCTGGCACCAAACTGAATGAGCGTGTATGATCTGAGAGCCTTGGTTGGCTGCTTGGGTCTGTTTGTCTCCGGTTATAGATTCCTCGCCCCTCTCCACCCCACGGAGGCTCCAGGGTTGACCGTGTGAACAGAAGACCTGTGGGGTCAGCAATTACTAGCTCTTTGGTTCCACGAGGGGAAGGCTAATGACTCAAGCTGAAGCAGAACTGCTGTTTGGTAGACCAAAGGAAGAACTTTCCAGTGGTCTAGGTCAGGAAGCAAGAGACCGATGTACTGGGGAGGGGCACCAGATCACTGACATGCTCACCTCTGGCCCCCACCTCTGCATATGGGTCTGGGGTTGGAAGGAACAGGCTGGCTCCGAGACAGAGGTATGGGAGCAATGACCCCCAAGGTAAAGGCTAATTGGAAGTCAAGCTAATGAGCCTTCCTTCTGCTCTGGGAGCCACCTGCTCGAAGCCCTACCCCCACCAGGCTCCCGGCACCAGTAGGGCACCAGGATGGATGGTAGGGGAGGGGGACTCACTTACAACCAAAACTGGGGGTCAAAGTTTGAGCCACCTCCACCCTGTGCCCACCATTGCTATTAGCCACCCCCAGGCATGGCTCCTCAGCAGGAACAAAAAGAAGGGACTAAGGGATGGCCAGGGAGATGGAAAGTTTCAGGGATTGGTAGACTCCCTGTGAGGCTGCAAAAGGATGGGCTGCCTAGATAAGTGGAGACTTGGGTGCTGTCACAGGGAATGTGGTTTAAGAGGGCTTACTAGAGACCTTTTACCTTGCTTTTGCCCTGATCCTCCCTGAGGACCAAGTGCCCAAGGGGGCCTGGAAGAAACTGGGCTGTGGACAGGGAGGAAACCGGGCAGTGGGGTCGGAAACCAGGCTGTAAATAAGGGGTGGGCAAATACAAGAAAGAAACCTCCAAGCCAGCAGGAAAGAAGCAAGGCTGAGAGTGCTGAAGAAGTCAGACTGCAGGGTGGAAGGAACCAGGTAGTGGAGATGGAAAGACTTGAGACAGAGGTTGCAAAAGAAGTTAGGCTGTAAACATGAAAACAGCAGGCTCTGGGCACAACAGAAGAAAGGATGTGGGGAAAACCCATGTTGCAAGTATGGAAGGCAGCAGGCTGAGGGAATGGAAAGCAGGCTGAGGGCTCGGAGGAAGTTGAGCTGTGGGTGCCAGGGAGGGAGAACTAGAAGCAAGGAGTAGATGAGTTGACAGTGGAAGGAACAGGCTCGTGGGTGTGACAGAAACAACGGTTCCAGTCAGGGCGTGGAGAGAATTGTGGGAATCAAGGAATTCAAACCAGGCTGTGGCTCCCTGAAAATTCGAAAAAACAATCCTCAGGCCTCCACTCCCTCAGGCTCTGGTGTGTGTGGTGTATGCGCAGCACATGTGTGACAGGAGTATGGCTGAGACAGGAAGGTTGAGGGGGAGATTTGGAGAGCGAGGGGTACATCAGACAACGCAGGACTTCGTTTCTAATCAAAGAGCTCATGTTTCCAGCATTGCTGAGGTATGAGGTCACTGGAAAGAATAAAATTCACCCCTTGATGCTCAAAGACCTCTGCTGGAGCCAAGACTGTTCTAGAATGTGCCTTTCCCAGGTGCTTCAAGGTCTTTAACAATGGAAGATGCCCAGGCCTTGGCCTGGGTATTCGCATATCCTGAATTGTTGGGTGTTGCCCCAATTTCAAATATTCTGTTCTGTTCCTCCATAAAATAGCAAATGCTGGAATTACCAACACCTCAGTAGCCAAACCACACCCTCCTGGGGCTTCTGTCAGGGCAGAGGTGTGGCTGCCATTCAGAGAGCAGCACTGATCAGCTCCGCCAAAGAGTCCCTGTTTTCTGTACTTCAAGGAATAAAGAGCTCGAGCTCTGATGGGGCTACCTAGAGATGGCCTTAGGCAAGGCACTCGAAGCCTGTTTTCTCACCTGTGAAATGGGGATAATACCCCTCCTCCGGAGGACGCTAGTGGGAGGACATGTCCTAGTATGTGGAGGGCCGGGCACCAAACCTGGCTCACTTAAACATTAGATCTTTTTCCTTTCTCTAGTTCTCGTGCCATTTCCCCTCCATGCTAAGGGATTAGCAGCTGCTTTTTCAGGTGCCTCAGCCACCCTCCTTCCTCTCTGCCCACAATGATGGTCTTGCTCCGCTCCAAGTACCATCATAAGGAGGGCATCAGGGAAATAACATCCCAGAACCAAGGGAGACTGAGTGGAGGGGTGAACAGGCCCAGAAGTAAGTAATCATAGAGGGAGGCAAAAGAGAGGAGGCATTGCCTATGAGGATCTGTAGGAGCCCAGGCTGTATTAGTAGAGGTATAATGTGCAAAGAGAGGGAGGTGAGGATCCTGGTCTATCTGCTCTGCTCCCTCCATGACAGCTAGGCCTGCCCAGTGTCCTCAGGAGAGGCAAGGGACAGGAAGGGCTGGAATCACTGGTGGGAATAGCTATGGGAGATCCGGTTAGACCCTTGGATTGGAAATACATTTCCGCTGCCCATTACTACAGCGCATCTATGCTCTGTGGCCCCTAAGGTATCGCTGGAACCCACAGGGGCATCACAGGTGGCAGGTTCTCAGCTGAACTTGAGCAAGGGCCTTCTCCCGGCAAAACTATCCCTCTAGGGATAGGGCAGTCCCAAGGGAGGAGTGGATAAGCTCCCCTCTCCCAGAAGTGTGCATGTAAGGGTTGGCAACCAGCCAGGGAGGCTGAGCGGGAACTCGTACCACAGGTGAACTATACCACAGGCCCATTTAGTCTCACCCCAGCATTTTAGGATCAGGGTAGTAGCATGGGCATTCTGATAGTCTTGAAACTCTCTCCATGGTTGGGACAAGGATGGCTCCAGGGGTGGCAGGAGATGAGGGTCAGAGCTCTAATTCAAACCTAGGGGTCTCTGATACTGGCTCCACAGCCTCCACACCTAGTCTTTTGGAAAACTGTAAAGCATCACACTGATGGGGGCTCAACCTTCTTGGGAAAAGGACTCTGGGGCATGGGTGGGGATGAAGGACAGGAGCCCAGGACACAAGCCCAAAGACGGGAGCCAGTGCTGATAGGCAAGAGGGCAGGGAACCATGCCTGAAGGTAGCGAAGAGCTCTGGCTGTGTCCCCACGCTCCCGCCAGGCTCACTTGGCCCCCAGGTGGTGTAAGGCAGCTAGCAGTTGGCCCACAGCTACTCACGGTCTCAGGGGCCCCGCTCCATGGCCTCTGGCTCTGTTTGATAGAGGATCAGAGTTATGGAAGAAGGAGGTCCGGGTCCACAGCCAGGACAGTGTGTGTGGTGGTGCATGGCGGGATGTGGCAGGTATGTGCAGAAGATGTTGGGGGCAGGGTGCCAAGACCTGGGAGGCTGCCTGGCATGTGGACAGAGTGGGCATGGAGGAGGTACAATCTGTGAAGTGACAAGATGTGCATGGGCCACGACGGGGGCTGTCACCACATAGCATGTTCTTGTGGGTGCCGTGACAAGGCACAGGCACAGGTGAGACAGCATGAGTCTGACGTGATGGCACCAGAGACTAGCGCCTAGTGGGGCTACAGGGCACAGAAGAGCGGCCACCGAGGGCCACAGCAGAAGATTCCTGAGAGTCTATAGCTTTCCTCCACCACTGTGCCACCCCAAGACCCCGCGATGGGGTTGCTCCCACTGGTAGACACTGGCGAATGTTTGTGAATGGGTGTGTGAGCACACTTGGGTACAGACGCTCATTGCAGGGCACGACCCCCTGGGGTCACTTACCCGGACCTCCTTGTAGAGCCGAAGGCAGCTGCTGTTGAGGATGAAGTATCGGTCGTGAAAGCCACCTGAGGGCAGGCCCAGGCCCAGGAGGCTACGGTCCTCACGGAACTTCATCATGCCGTGCTTGGTGTCGCCTACGTGGCTGGCTGGGGGAAGACCGGAGTGGGCGTGGGCTGCACCAACCCCCTGCCCATGGATACAGACACCCAGGGGTGCATCCCAGGATGAAGGAAACTGCCCCAGCCTGCCCCAGCCACCAAAGAGGCCTGCCCACATGGCACTTTCTGCCCGAGCTGCTCCTGCCTGGGCTTCAGATGGAGGGACCCACCAGCCTGCCCAGCCCTGTAGGCGCCACCCACCCAGGCACACCACCTACCCAGGTACAGCAGCATGGCCTCCATGGACTGGTACTTCTTCACCACCAGGTAGCTGTCTGTGCCCAGCCCGTGCAGGATGGGCAGCACCTTCTCCGCAAAGTGCAGGGGGCGCTCTGGGGGGAGGTCACACCCGCTGTTACTGAGGGACCGAGGGCTGGCACACCCACATATCACCTACACGTCCGTGAGCACCACTCCCGCCACCTACCAGCGCCACAACACATCACCATCAGGACTACCCTTTCCATGCTCGAGCTGCAGGTCTGACACAACTGGCTGGGACCAAAGCTGTTCCAACCGAAGCCAGTGATCTTTCCCGTGTCCTCGTTGGGGAAAACACCACCTGCCGAGCCATTCAAGCCAGAAACACAGCTTCCTCCCCCCTTCCCTCCATATGTTAAATCTCTTTACTTCTGTCCATCATTGTTACCACGCTGGCCCCTGTTACCATCTGTCCTTGGACTAATACTGTGGCCTTCCGAGGGGTCTCCTGCACGTGCTCTCATTCCCCTCCTCACCTCTCCCTACCCGGCGGCAAGTAGCAACCTCTCCAAACTCCCAGTCACTAGCCCTTCAGGGGCCTTGCATTGTTGTCGGGCTGGGTGGCCGCCTCTGCCTCTGTCTTCAGTCCCACCCCATGACACAGCCCCCTCACTGCCCTTATCTCTAGCTCCTCAAAAGGGTGATGTCCATGGTCACCACAGGGCCTCTGCCTGTGCCGCTCCCACTGCCTGGAGACACTTTTCTCCCCCTTCACCAAGCAACTCCTACTCTTCACCTCCTAGTGTAGGGACTCTGTAGCCAGAGACCCCGTTACAAGCTCTAGGCAGTTATCACAGCCTCAGTTGTATGTTTATTGCTGAGGCCACAGGATTAATGTCTATTCCATGCGAGACTAACTCCCATGAAGCGGAGGGGCTGTGTGTCTGGCACTCAACAAATAACAGTAAAACAAATGGACAGATACACCCTCATTGTCCACTGCCATTAAGACCACCCTTCATCCTAAAATGCCTTTATCACTGTCTTTACCACCAAGGTTCCCTCACAACACCGTCACAACCACCCTTACAAACACCACCCCACCCCACCCTGCCTGACCCCTCTTGCACGGTCATCACCACCTACTGCCCCCTTCACCATCAATCCCATTATCAAATTCAGCATCGCCACCCTCGCAAGAACACCATTCTCACTGACACTGAGAAAGCACCGTCACAGTTGATACCATCAACCTCCTTCCCATCAGCCACATTATAGCCATCACCTCAACTCCCCCCGGCCCCCCACCATGCCACCACCACCATCATGGAGGTGACAGTGTGGAAGCAGCATCTATCATCCAAGACTCCCTTGACCACCACTGTTGCCACGCTGTGGGGTAGGGGAGGACAGACTGGGGCAGCAGCTCAGACAAGTACAGGCCACACCATACCCTGCACAAATCCTGGTGGCCACCTACCTGCCTCCTCCCTCTCATTGACCTCAAAGCAGGTCCAGTAGTCCCTCTCCCTGATGCCCACATTCCTGCGATCCAGGATCTCTAGGGTGAGCTCCTCAGCTGTCATGGCTGCTGGGATCTGCAGTGGCCAAGGAGGAAGAGGTCAGCCTACCCTGTTCCTGCCCCTGCTCTCCCACAACCTTGCTGTGATCCAGGGGCCGAGCCCACCCTTCGGGTCCTGGGATGCTAGAAGGGTGTCTCTAAGTGGTCCCGATGACCACTGTCTGGGGAGGAGGCAAAGAGACAGGCCCTGGCACCAGCCAGACACAGGTTCCAAACCAGGGCTCCCCTTGGGATAGAAGCCCTGCTCCCCTGGTCACCTGAGCCTGTGCCTGGCCCAGCCTGACTTCTCTGCTCCTCTGGCTCCTAGGTCCCTAGCTCTCACCTTGATATGCTGCTCGGTTTCCGCCTTCTTCTCCTCCAGGTACACTGTGCAGATGAAGTCACCGGCATGCTGTGAAAAGACAGGGCTCAGCTAGAGGCGGGGAAAGTGGGTGCAGGCAGCTATCCCGAGCACCCTACCCCAGGCCCAGTCTTTCACCTGGGTCCCGCTGGCAGTGCCAGCCACACGCATCTTCACAATGGCAGTGATCTCTTCCCGCTGCTTCCTCAGCTCTTCCTCATCCACCTGGGAGGAGAAAGACACAGGAACAGATGATCACTGCCACCCAAGGGGCCCGTCCCTGCCCTCCAGTGCCCACTGGCGGGGGACGCACGCTAAACACCACCACATAGTGGCCGATGAGGTCTTCTACCACACGGCCAGCCTTGTAGTCCTGTCCATCTGTCTGGAAGAGCGTGGGTCCAAACACAATAGCCAGGTTGTGCGTGTTCATCTGGTTTGTGTCTGAGAAGCACTGGACGCTGGACAGGGGAAGACAGAGCCCTGAGTGAGAAGTCCAGCCCCGAACCTCCCCACTTCACCTTCCCAATTCCAGGCAGGTCCACAACTGACTCCTGGAGGGAGGCCAGGGAAAGTCCTGGTCAGAGTGAACCACCAGTTAAGGGGAGATGGGAATAGTCTTTCTGGCCATGCCATAGGTCCTGGGGAGGAACAGAGCTGGGAAGCTGGGAGATTTGGACAAGGTCCCCTGGGTCCCAGGTGAAACCACCTCTATTCTCCCACCCTGCAGGAAGTAAGTTGGGAGACAAAGGGTCCAAGATCAGGGCACATCAAAAGTCCACATTCAGTTCCCAGGCCTACCTGGTTCTGTGGGGAGGGCAGTCAGCCAGGAAGGAGTAGAAGAATCCTTTCCACCCCAACCCCCCAGAGCCATACAATAATAATGTTCCTCACCAGTACAGGTGGCTGATAAGGGCCTTCACTGTGGCTCGGTTGACTGGAGGCAGATGTGCCAAGAGCTCTCTGTATCTGGAGACTTTCTCCTCCTCGTCCTCAATCTCTGGGTGGGGGGAAATAGATCAGGTCAGGAGGCCCCCCATAACCACCTCCCCTGTCCCACCCTTCTGGCTGCTCTGCCTTTCCTCCTAGGTGAATAGCACTTCCTGTATAGAGTGACAAGGGAAGGAGAAGCAGAGGGAGTAAGGGAGACGGGGCATGCCTCATTGGATGGGAAGGGGAGGGGTGGGAATTTGGAGATAGGAGTGGACAAGTCAGCAGCACTAGCCTGGGTCTCAGGCTGGCAAGGACTACAGGGCCCACCTGAGGCCTCTAGCCAGGCTAGGCGCTGGGCGCGAGTGAAGAGACCATCGGGCAGGTCTCGCAGGAAGCGCTTGAGTGCTGAGGAGACATCGTCTACATGCTGCTCGCCCTCCTTGAGGCGCACAGACCGAGCGTCCTGCCGCAGACTCTCCAGCAGCCGCTGAGTCTTTGATGTCTGCCCACACTTGCGGTAGATGCCCTCAGAAGTCAGGCCTGCAGAGGGGGTGGCACTGAGCCGGGGGCGGGGCCTCGCAGCTAAGGTCAGAGGGATCCTGGGAAGGCGGGGTTTGGCCGGTGGTGCGGGAGACGCAAGAGGTCAGCCTCCCTGGGCGGGGTCTGTGTTACAGGGGCGGGGCTCACCACACTGCGTGATGTAGTCTATACAGCGGTAGACGATCACTGGGATATCTGAGTCTCCGAGTTGCTGCTCCGACAGCGTGTCCCCGGAGCTGGCCGCTGCTTTCTGGATGGCCCCCAGCCAGCCTGTGAAGTCCAGCCGCCGCTCCCCCTGGATGTACAGCGTCCTGGGTGTGGGGGGGATAGTCAGTCACTTGGGAGCCTACCCCTGCCCTACCCCTCCCAAGCCTGTCAGACAGACTGCCGCGGGCTTCTCAGAGCCCCCCAGGGAGGCCAGGGCTCACCTCCTTCGCTCCACCAGCACCAGCACCTGGTTCTCGCTGTCCCCTTGGACGGCTGTGGAGGGGCCGGTCGAGGTAAGGCCTTGTTCATGGTCCCCAACCGACTCCCTCCTGAGGTTCTCTGGGCACATACATCCCTGGGACCCACCCACCAATACATGGAGTCGCTGAGATACACCCCAAGGGCAGGAGAGGACATAAGAGGGCAGGCTGGCTCCTTCTGGCCAGGCCAGGGTAGAGTTCAGACTTCCAGGGAAGGGCTGGGGGCCTGGGAGCCCAGGATAGGGTGCCCTGGAAGTTGGGGGCCCAGGTCTAGGTCCACGCACAAAGCTCCTGCAGTTTCCGAAGTTGGAGCGGCTCCTCGCAGGGCCCCTCTGGGAAGACAGCACGGAGCTCGGAGCCAGTGAGGGAGAACCAGCCCTCCTGGGCTCGCTGTAGGCTCAGGCCAGCTTTGTAGGGTAGGCGCCCAAGCCGCTCAAAATCCCGGGCCAGCAGATCTTCAGCCAGGGGAGGTATGAACGCCTGATGGGGAGGCCAGAGGGGAGGTGGCCAAAGAGACCGCATCAGCCAACAGCAATGCCGGCCTCCCCCCTCCCCACCCCCACCCCTTGCCCCAGGCTCTTTGGCTTGTAGGCATATACCCATTTCCCACCTTGCTGCCTCCTCTCTTCCCCTGGGCAGGACCTAGCACAGTAAATAAACTCAGGTATCATGCCCCACTCATACGCACTCTTATGTTCCCTCCTCAGGAAAACGTTCCCAGACACCTTCAGGGATGCCCCTTTTCTGCCCTCTATTGCGGCACTGACCACAGTATTCTTGCTGTCAGGGACCCAGCTATCTCCCCCATCAGCAAAGGAGCTATTGAAGAGCCAGGACCAAGACTGGTTCATCTGGGTTCCCAGAGCTCAGAGGACTAACCGTCAAGGAGGCTCACAGATGACTGATCAGAGACCGAGTAAATAAGAGTCACAGGACCTCACAGCACAGGGGGACCCAGAGGGCACCTGGCTCTAATCCCCAGGACAGAGCTCTGCAGCCTCCCTGCCTCTTTGCTCCTGAACAAGATGCTCACTCTTCCTGGAGTCAGCACTATCTATCCTAATATGGCTGTTACACATTATTGTATTGAGCACCTGTGGAGTGCAAAGCTCACAGCCCTTCTTCCACATGGTTGAGACCGGTCTCTTGACGTCCCCCCTAGGGGGCTGCAGATGCTGACATATCTGGCCCTTGGCCCCAGAAGCCTGCCCTATGTCTGCTCCCTCCATTCATGAGGCAGGAGAGATGGGGTACACGGGATCAGCCGGGAGATCCCACCCCAGCCCCTGTCAGACTTCCCACACCTGTCCACTAACTCAGGCCCACCTTAGCAATGCACTTGACCCACTCACGAGCCAGCTCTGCACTCTCCAGACCAAACAGGTACAGCCGCTCTCCCTCCGTGTACACCTCAAAGGTGTGCTCAAAGCTGTAGACACACAGGTCAGGATTCAGGCCCACTCAACCCAGCCATGACCCACCCTGCCCAGCCTTGCCGCCATCCCCTGCCCCCTGCCCTTTCCCTGGCCCCATAAGAAGGGATGGGAAAGTCCTAAACTGGGGCCTCCGGAGACCCACAGGGTTTGCTCTGTGACCCTGGGAAGGTTCTGACCCTCTCTGGGCCTGTTTCCCTATCTCCTGAATGGGGGCTTGGATCCCACAGCAATAAGAGTCTGTGATTCTGCCCCAGGGATACTCACCCGTGGGTGTCAGGAGGGGGCACTGCCAGGCACACAATCTCACTGGCCCGAATCTCACCGTTGGGGGTCACTGCCCGCTCATTCTCATAGTAGCTCAGGACCCCGTCGCTAAGGACACACCAGCGTCGGCTGAACTCTGGGAAGAAGTTGGGCAGGGGAGCCATGAGGGAGCCCCTGCCCTCCCCTGAAAACCCCCTCTGTATCCTCCCTGGGCCCCGACTCCCACCTGACTCATGTCCTCTTCGTTCTAACTCACAAGCTTCCCCTGATTCCATCCTCCTCCCTGCAGCCTGCCGCCCCAGCCCAGCCCACGCCTCTCCCCTGAACCACTGCAGTGACTTCTTCATTGGTGCCTCGACTTGCTTCTTCCAAGATTCAAAAGTGATCTAAGTAAAACCAGACTCCGTCCTTCCCGTGCTCAGAACTTTGCCATGTTCCCCTTATTCTATACACCTCAGACTGGCATTCAAGGCCCTGCTGGGTCTGCCCCTACCCTCCTCTCCAACCACTTCTGGGCATATACCTCGCCCTTCCCACTTTTGCTCACCTTGTTTCCTCCACCCACACCCTCCATCCTTTAAGAACAGCCCATATGTCACAGAAAGTTTCCATGCCCACCCCATGCTCCCACCCTCCCCTGCCAGTGACACACATTGCTCTATGTTTCTTCCTATAATGGCACTGAGAAAACTGACAAGATCCCATAAAGGAACAGCAATGGGGATCTGGACCAGGAAAGGCAGGAGAAAGAACAGAATGTCAAGGCCACGCAGGCTTATATAGTTCGTAGCATTGAGCTTCACATTGGCTCAGAGCTTCCTGGCATCCAGGGCAAAAAGGATGACTCAAGCAGTTACATAAATGACATTATCAGGCAGAAGGAGGTAGACGAGGGGCAGTGCCCCAGGGGCAGTGAGGTGGTGAACAGCACAGAGTTCCAAAGAAATCTCTTTGGGTATTAGAGGGTGTCACAGAGGGGTGCTGAGGGACGCAGGGAGCAATGGTCTCAATAATGTTCCCAAAGCAGACACTGTCTCTTGTCCTATCTGTGAGGATATGCCATCTGCCCTCTGAGGGCAGTGTGTCCCAGAGTCTGCCCCCCAGGCTGGGGCCCTCCAGAAGCAGTGGCCCTGCCTCGGTCACTCTTCATCCTGTGATGTCTGTCAAGTGCCCACTGTGCTAGGAGCTGTTCTAGGTGCTGGGGCTACAGCGGTGGCCGAGAGGAGCTTATATTCCAGTGTGGCACAGAGAATCAATAGATACATCTATACGCAGACAAATTAACGTCAGATAAGTGGCATGAAGTTAGGGTAAAAGTAAATAGAGCATGCTAATTTGGGTAAAATGGTTATGGATGAAGTCTCTAAGGAGTAACATTTTTTTTTTAATGTTTGTTTATTTGAGGGAGAGAGAGTGAGAGAGCGCACGTGTGTGTGGGTGAACAGGGAAGAGGCAGAACGAGAGGGAAACAGAGGATCCGAAGTGGGCTCCATGCTGACAGCAGAGAGCCCAGTATGGGGCTCAAACTCATGAACTGTGAGACCGTGACCTGAGCCGAAGATGGACGCTTAACTGACTGAGTCACCCAGGCCTCCCTCTAAGGAGTAACATTTAAACAGAGACCTGACTCGGGGCACCTGGGTGGCTCAGTCAGTTAAACATCTGACTTCAGCTCAGGTCATGATCTCACGGTTGGCGAGTCCTAGCCCCTCATTGGGCTCACTGCTGTCAGCGTGGAGCCCCTGCTTTGGAATCTGTCTCCCTCTCTCTGCCCCTTCCACTCTTGCTCTCTCTCTCTCAAACATAAATAAACATTAAAACATTAAAAATAAAATAAAATAAACAGAGATCCGACTGAAGCGAGAGACTGATCGTGCAGATATTTTGGCGAAAATCATTTTGGGCAGGGGGCAGAGCAAATGTAAAGGCCCTGGTGGAAGTAAATATACATGTCTGAGAAACAGCAAGGAGGCCAGTAAAGCTGGAGCAGAGTGAGTGAGGGGAGAGGGGTCAGAAGTCACAGGGTGGGAGGGCTGACTGGCAGGTCCTTGTGGGATATGGGAAGGACTGCGGATTGTACTCAGAGCTGGGGAGCAAATGGAAGGCAGAGAGGACGAAGGGGAGGAGCTCTGAGCTTAGCTCTGTCTGGCTCTAACTATCAGAGGCCCAGCACCCAGCAGGCGCTCAATCAAGGCTTTTATAGCCTAAAGGCACTCTAGCAGTGACTTGCTCCGCAGTGCCAGGCCCCACTCCCACCCCTATTCGCCCATTTATTAAGCATCTACTATGTACTAGAGACCACATCCTGGAAGCCCTCTAGGGTGACTCTGCCAGAGTATACTTGGCACCCTCCTTGGTCACCAGTGCAGACAGCCCTGGCTTCTCTGGCCCGGCCACCATGCCAGAACACCATGGCAAGAACGGGGTCTGCCCAACACCCACCTTCCCGGGCACGGCGGTCCTGCAGCAGCTTGGCGGCAGAAGCAGTCTTGTAGAGGAAGCCACTGTGGCTCACGGTCGGCAAGACAACTGAGTAGTGCTTTTCCAGAGGCTTCGCTGAATCCAGCCGAGGCACCTCTTTAGGGAAGGTGTTGGGGGGGTGGGGTGTATGGTGAGGAACAGCTGCTCGTGCTCACCATCCCAGGGTGTCTCCCCTCACCCCTGCCTGGGTCGAGCATCCGAGCTTACATTCAAGCCACCAGTCCTCTATCACCTTCAGGGTCTCAGTGCCACATCCAGGGCTTTGCCCAAGTCATTCTCCACCTCCTCCCGCTTGTGCAAATTCCACCCTAGTTCCAAGGCCCAGCTCCAGTACCTTCCCTGCCAGGAAGCCCCCCAACTCCCCAGCCCAGCCTACCCCACTTTCTCTGTTGAGGCACAGGGCTAGCACACTAGAATGAGGGGTCTTGGCAAACTCACTAACAATCCCCAGAAGGAGGTCTGTCCCAGACAATGCAAAGCCTAAGGAAGCAGCCCGGCTCCAGTCCCGCTCCCAGCGGTCCCAAAGCTCAAGCCAGCTGGGTGGTCTCCTGTGCCTCCCTGGACACCTGGGCTTGCTCCAGCCCAGCACACCCCACCCACCCGTGGCCACGAGCCAAGCTCTGGCCTCTGAGCTCCACCCTCAGTCCTGGGATATGGCCCCAGAGGCCAGCCCCGGGCCATGACCGGCAGGGCTCACCCCCGCCATCCCCTCCTCACTCACCCGGAGAGTGATAGCCAAATGGGCCCCAACCCCAGTCTGTGACAGAGCCCCACCCAGACAAAGCAGCAGACAGGGCTGCCATTGTGGGCCACTCGCACATAGAGAAATGCAACCCCCACACAGCAACTCAGCTACTCTGTACACACACAAACTCCAAAGCCCTCGACACCCCCAGGTGTGAGGAAACACAGATCTGCAGCAGCTCAGAGATGCCCAGACGGTGGCAGGCAGAAGGCCCTGCTGCAGGTCTGGGCGGGACCCACAAATCCAGAAAGAGATGCAGAGACAGACACAAAGGGACACACGTACGAGGGGGAAGCCAGATGCACAAATGTACACTGACATGCAAACCCAAACAGACCCCAAGTCACACGCTGTTGTAGGGCCCCTCAAGGAGCTGCTATCACAGCCCACGTGGTACACATATCTAACCCCACAGGGTGATACACCGCTTCTGGTGACCCCCACCCAGCACCCCTTTCAAAAGGCCAGACGGTGGCAGCAGGGAGGCCCCATCCCTCAAGGTGGACAGTCCCATCAGCCACTCACCCGTGGTCCGGTTGTTCCGTAGGAATTCCATCTGCAGCGCCTGCCCTGCCTGCTCGGCAAGAGCCAGGGGCGTGGGGGCCTCAGGGTCCCCTGAGAAGCAGTTGACTCCAGCCCCACAGCCCAGGAGAGCTTGGGTCTCAGCCAGGTCTGTGGTAGTGACTGCAGCACACAGAGCCTGGGAGGAGGGAGGAAGAGGGAGGGGAGGGTCAGCCTAAGTCAGAGTGGGGGGACAGTGGGAAAGGGGGCCTGGGGGAAGAGAGGAAGGGAGTGGAAGGAGTCACCCAAGTCTGGGGGCCCATCCTCAGGTTGAAAGAGAAAAGAGGCAGGAAGAAAGCCAGAGAGGAAAGGGGGAGGAAGAGAAAGGCCAAGGGGTTAGGAGGGTAGGTAGGGGCTGCCCTGCAGAGGCTGGGGATCCGAGTGGCCCAGGGCTCACCCCTGCTGGCAGCCCCTGGGATCCAGTCAGCCGCCAAGCCTGTTCTCTAGAGGATCTCAAGCTCCCTCTGCCTTGTGGAAGGGCAGAGCGGGGTGCTTTGTAGCTAATTCCTCCCACATTTGAATTCCTCACTGCCTGCCCAGCCCTCTCAACCAATGGGAGTTGCTGCCCCTCCTAGCTGGCGGGCTAGACTGGGCTGGGCTGGGGGCTGGACGCCTGGGTTCCTGGGAGGTGGAGGTCTGGCTCCCACTGGGCTTCTAGCTAGACTGAGCCTTCCTGGGTGGGGCTGCTTGGGGGGAGGGGCTGAAGGCCAATCAGAGGTCACAGTGGCATCCCCCTGCCTCGGAGCAGGCTACCTCCCACTCAGGCTGAGCCAGACCAGGGCCCGGGGCTTGGCTCCCAGCCTGTCAGGGCCTGGGGCCCATGTGGGGCCTCATCTTGAGTGGGGTGTGGATGGGGGGGGGTGGGTCAGAGCAGCCAGCTGTTTTTCATGAGCCTGACAGGAAATAGCATCCCCATCAAGTTCACTCCTTTTGGCAGGATTCACAAGGAGCAGGACGGTTCGGGAGACAGAGGAATCAAGAGGGGAGGGAGGCAGACAGATGCTGGGGATGTGGCCTTGGCCCAAGGGTCAGGCCTGACTCCTCCTTCCTTTGCTCCAACTCTCCCTGTGGCTCAGGCAGGGTCCTTCTGCCCTCTGGGCCTCAGTTTCCCTATATACCAAGCTCATCGCTCTGAGCTGATGCAAAAGATGAGTTGAAACACAGAGAGCAATGAGGGGAGCAGAAAGAAAGTGGGTGGTCTCCAGGAGCCCCAGAGGCCCAATGCCCTGACCTTGTCCAGTTCCTCCTGGTTGCCAAAGAGCGGGTGATAGCGGCGGTACTTGCCCTCACGGTATTTGGCCTCCAGGTGGCGCCGCCGGGCACTGGGGCTGCTGCTGGGCTGCAGAGCCTCACTGGGGGGTACATTGGCTGCCCAGAAGCGGTTCCCAGGGCCATTGCCCAGCTGTAAGAAGAGCTGTGGGTTTGGGCAAGAGGTTAGAGAGGCAGCTTATGTCCAGAGGCCCGTTCTTATAAAATCTTCGAGGTTGTCAGGCAAGGGGCTGGGAGAGCCAGGCCACCTACCCACTTTCCAATCCGGGAAGCTGAGGGGCAGCCTGGCCTGCTGGTGGCTGTGAGCCCAAGCCTAGTCCCTCAGCTCAACGACAGGACGAGAGGCAGACCGAGGCAGACCGTCTGCCAGGTAGACGCCCCAGGCCTGGTGCCTGGTTGGGGGCCTTACTATTTCCCACATCTGGAACTCTGTATTCCTGAGGCTATCACAGCCTGGGCAAGGGTCACGGGTTGGGGGCGGCGGCTGACCTGTTAGCCAATGGAGTGGGTAGGGATTTTGGAAACCTCTCCTGTCCTTGACATTCCTCTCTGGGCTCAGGGGAGGAGGAGCAGGGGCTAATGCTGGGGGGCAGATACAAGAATCCAGTAACTAGGGAACTAGTCTATTAATCCCTTCATCCTGCTGATCATTCATTCCACAGCCATTTCCTGGGCCCCCCACCCTGCCTCCTTGTCAGGCCCTGTGTGGGGTCCTGGGTCACAGAAGAGAATAAAGCAGAAACAGGCTCCACCACCACCGACTTACTCTGTGACTTCGGGCAAGTCATTTTCTCTCCCTGAGCCTCAGTGTCCTCATGTTTAACCTGGGGATTCTAACCCTAACTCACAGGAGATGTGACACCCAAACTGAAGCGTGGCTGGGGCTGTCAGGTAGGCCCGTGTGGTCAGCCTCCCGTTGCACGGTTCTCCTCTGTGACCACCACATGTGTCAGTACCTGGGAACCCCAAGTACACAGGCACATATGCACATGTAAGTATGCCCCCAAACGTACATACTCACACCCACTGGCATATGTGAGTGAAGATGAAACGACATTTTAGGCTCTGCAGGACAGTTTCTGTGGTATATTCCTTTTTTTTTTTTTTTTTTTACAACCCTTTAAAACTGTAGAAACATTCTTAGCTCACTGGCCAGTTTGCTGACTTTGCCAAAAATCAACTTTTCCAAAATCCCCACCCACTAGATGATCCCCAAGGTCTCTTCTAGCTCCAGGGTGCCGGGGTCTGTGAGATGGGGGAGACCCAGGCAGTAGCTGAGTGGAGCTGACCCCAAATGTAGGCGGCGGGCAAGGCCTCCCCACCTCAATGAGTGTTTCCGTCCACACCTTCCTGTCCATCTTCAGGCTCCGCACCTTGGAGACCCCAGCGCCTAGGCCACGGTGCTCCCCTATAGACAGAGGGCTAGACTCAGGGTCATGGGTCTTTAGGGCTCTCTCCTTCATATAAGCACTAACCTTCCCCCCATCCTTGCCTCCCCATAGAGCCCATCCAGGGCAGACAGGGAGAGGTCACTCACACACCACTCTGGAAACCAGCCACGCATCCCCCTGCTCTTGGCACCACAGAACTGAGCCCTGTAAAGTCACCTGGGCTCCTGCAGCAGTGCCCCCGCCCCCACCCGCCCCACCCCCCCGTCACTCCCCACAGGCCACTCTCTGCACAGCCCAGCCCGCATGGAGTTTTTGGGGCTTTGTCTGTGTTTTTCTTTAAGTAAGCTTTATGCCCAACATGGGGCTTGAACTCATGACTCTCCCACCCCCCTCCTCCTCCTCCCAGATCAAGAGTCACACACAAACTGAGCCAGCCAGGTGCCCCCAGAGTGATCTCTTTAAAAAGCAAATCTCCTTACAACAAATCCCTGCTTTAGACCCTCCAATGGCTCCCCAGAATTAGATGCGAATTCCCTACCTGCTTCTTCAACTTCATCTCAGAATTTTCCCCAACCCCAATCCCCCTGGGCCATACTCTCTTCCCTCTTCCTATCAACCAACCTCATTCCTGCCTCAGGGCCTTTGCCCTCACAGTTCTTTCTGCTTGGATTCTCTTCCCCCATCTCCCCAGGGTCTGCTCCCTCCTCCCATCCAGATCTCAGCTGACATGTCATCTCTTCAGAGAGGGCTTCCTGACAGACACATTATCTGCCTAGCACTTTATTACCTGATGTTTTTATTGGTTCATATATGTATTTTCTGCCTCTCCCCAACAGAATGTAAGCTGCTTGAGAGCAGGAACCTTGACTGTCAGCTTTAGGATCTAGCCTCCGTGCCTAGAATAAAGTCTAGCACATAGTGAGCACTTAGTAAATCTCTGTGGAATGAGAGGGCAGGGGGAGTTGGGGCTGGAGGGAATGCAGCCTTGCTCAGCTATAGGTCCCACGAAGGACCCCGGGGTAGGGAGGAGGCTGGGGCTCTAGGAGTGCCTAGCACTGCCTGGTTCTGGCTTCAGCCTCACGCCCTCTGCAACCTCTCATGGAGCACCTCTTCCACTCCAGTCACCCATATGCCTCCGTGAGCTGACACCTTTCTAAATCGAGTCATTTCTTTCCTGCACCCAGACCTCACAGCCCAAGGCCTCCTGGACCTTAGCCCTAGATGTCCCACAGGCTTCAGGGCTTCTTACTGAGCTCAGCGCCTTCCCCAGAACTGTCCCCCGCACCCCAGATCCCCATCTCAAGCTGCCCAAAGCTGCCACCTGGGCACCATCAGCTCCCAGGAGAGCCAAATCCCCAATACCTCACAGTGTCTGGCATACCACAGACCCCCAATAAATGCCGGTTCAGTAGATGAATCAATCTTAGGCTCCAGTCTTTCTTTCTCACCCTCCTCATCTGATCCGTCCCTGAGACCTTTACACTGCAGATCCTGCACATCTCTCAAGCGCTCTCCATCGCTTCCACAGACCAGCCCTTAGCCTGTTCTTCTCTCTAATGGATCCATTAACAGCCTCCCCGCTGGTCTCCAGTCTCACCTTTCCAACTCGGATTCCACCCACCAGCCAGAGTCTGAGGCACAAATCTGACCATTTCCCTCCCACTCCTGCCTCCCATCACCTCCAGATGAAACACTAGCTCCTCCCACTGCCTGCAACGCCCTGCCAGCTCCTCCTGTCTCACTTCTTTCCACTCCTCTGATGTGACAGGGTGCCGGACCCCAACAGGCCTGGGCTCAAATCCACACTTACTTGACAGGCCACCCTGAACAAGCCATTTCCCCTCTCTGTGCTTCAGTGTCCTTACCCATGGCATGAGCAGTTAACCCCTGCTTTACAATCTCAGGACTGAGGGCTAATCGCAGTGGGAAAGGCCTGGCATACAGGTACAACTTCATCAACAACAATCTGATTACCGTCTTGGGTCCAGCCCCTCTAGCCAGATGGGCCACCTACCATCCCAACACACCAGCCCTGTCATGCTTCAGCCTGGTGCCCCAGCCCCACACACCTGCACAGCGCTTGCAGATGACGACACAGAGGTTGATGGAGGCCCAGTCAGGCTGGGCAGCCCCGCAGTCGGCACAGAACCTGTTGGGGGCCACAGCCCAGATGCGCTCGGCCACCTCCAAGGTAGACAGGGCCTCGGCAATGGCTCCCTGCATGGCCTCCAGCCACTGCTCCTTCTCTAGTTCCGATTCGGCCGAGAAGCTAGGGACACAGGAGTGGGGGGTGGGGGCTGGTGGGAAAGGGCTCAGAGAGATTTGCAGGCAGCATGAGGAGGCACAGCCTTGGGCGGGGGGGGGGGGGCGGGGGGGCAGGAACAAGGCATTGAGCACTCATAACCAGAAGAGGGTGGCATCCTGGGTCTGTGGGGAAGGTGGGCATGGACAAAAGCAAGGACACTATGAACCTGAGAGATACACGGGAGCTGGGGGAGCCCAGAGTTGCCTCTGCCCCACGCAGAGACTAGAAAAGGCTGCCGGGGGAAAAAATAATGCCCGAGCTAAGACGTGACAGATGAAAAGGGCTTAGCCAGAGGAGGCAGAAAGGAGTTCTAGACAAAGGGAACAGCATGTGCAAAGGGGTGGGATGGCACACAGGCATTCCAGGACCTGCAGGCAGGATGGGCAGACGTGCAGACAAGAGGTTGGGAGACATACAGGGACAAGCCTGTGTCAGGCAGAAGAGGGCAAAGTGCACCCAGAGGACAACAGAGATGCAGTGGAGAGTTTCAGTGGGGTGGAGGTTTCACCTTCAGGATGAGAGGATACAGAGGTGTCTTCCTCTGGTTTTTTATTTCCCTGCTGCCACCACACCACATATGTATGCATTCAAGATTTGGCTACCCCCATCACCCACCACCATGGCCAAAAAAGGCATCGCTGTTAGAGGTGTGACAGGCTATAATGCTGCTTTACAAGAGGGGCTGAAGACCATGCTCATCCACAAAGGCCTAAGATGTGGAATCTGCAAGCTGCCAAGGCCTTAGCTAAGCACTAAGCCCGTCTTTGTGTTCTTACGTCCAACTGTCTCAGCCTACATGTCAGGAGGGTGGAGGCCCCTGGTGCCGAACACCAAATCAACCTAATTAAGGTTGATGACAACAAGAAAGTAGGTGAATAGGCAGGCTTCTGGAAAACGCTGGAAGGTGGCTGGTCACGGTTGCATGGTAGTTAAGGATGACAACAAAGAATCCCAGGCCAATGATGTCATCAAAGAGAACTTCAAATGCAAGAAATAAACAAATAAAAAATTGGCTTTCAACAAAAAGAAAAGGCCCTGCAGGCAGTTGTAGACAATCAGCTAATGGATGAGGAAGCACCACAGCCACTGCCAGAGGCCCCCCTGGCCTGGGACAAAATGGGAGGGACAGAGGCGAGGCGCCAGACAAAGGTGAGAGAGTGATGGGGGCAAGACAGGGGTTGTGACGGGTGTCCCCAGGGCTGAGCAGGAGAGGCAGACATTCCCATGGGTGGAGATACGGGCCTGGGAGGTACAGGGAGTCGAGGAGGAATCCACAAAACTGTTAGACATACAGGTGGAGCTCAGGAAAAAGTCCCTGGGGGAGAAGAGATCTGAGCTAAGAGTAAAAGAAATGATGACGGAGGCATGATGGCATCAGTGTTGACAGAGCAATTACTGCATACCGCGTCAGGTAAGGGCTTTACAAAGACTGTCGTGGTCTTACAGAGGAAGAAACCAAGGCACAGAGAGGTCAAGCGATTTGCCCAGGTCACACAGTGACCCAGTGGTGGACCCAGAATGTTATGGACCGAACTGTGGTCCCCCAGTGTGACTGCATCTGGAGACAGGGCCTTGAGGGAGGTAATTAAGGTTAAATAATGTCTTAAGAGGGGGGCTCTAACCTGGTAAGATTGGTTTCTTTACAGAAAGAGGAAGGGATGCCAGATAGCTCACTCTCTTTCTACATGCGCACAGAGGAAAAGTCGCATGAGGACACAGTGAGGAGGTAGCCATCTACCAGGAAGAGGGGCCTCACCAGAAACTAACACGGACGGCTCCTTGACCTTAGACTTCCAGCCTCCAGAACTGTGAGAAAATAAACTTTTGTTGTTTAAGTCCCCCAGTCTGTGCTATTCTGTCATGCATGGCAGCCAGGCTAATATACACGATTTGAACTCAGGCATGGCACAGTGCCTCAGAGGTGGCAGGTGATGGCCTGGGAGTGAGGTGGGGGGGGAGGTGGAAAGTGATGGTCAGAGAGGGGGTGGGGTAAAAGTGAGATTTCTTAGAAGGGAGGGATCAGAAGAGATTAGCGAGTGGAGGTAAAGGACCAGTGCGGATGGTCAGGGTTGGGAAGGGAGGGGAGAAATCCATCCTAGAAGGGGCAGGTTTCCACACAAGCAAGAAGAAAAATGCTGACAGGGACTGATGATGCAGGTAAGCGAGGGGAGGGAGGCTCACCTGAAGATGCGGTAGGGGGTGGTGAGGTCGAAGCTGCGCCGGTCTGCTTCCTTCACGTTGCCTACGTTCATGTCAATGAAGGTGATGCCAATGCCCAGGTGGTACTCCTGGCAGGTAGGTGGGAAGGGGTGAGGGCAAGGCCTGGGGGGTGGGGCTCAAAGGCCCAGGGAGGGACAGAGAGGAAGGGGAGGTAGAACCCTAGGGACTAGAAAAGTACCTTGGAAGGAGATAAAGGAGGGTACAGGAATCTGGAAATGGGTCAATGGACCCAGGCTCAGAGGCCGTGTAGCAGTAGGGAAGGAGAGCAGGAGGCAGGGAGGTGATGGGAAGGTAATGCTCAGGAACCAGGCAGGGGATAGTGTCAGGACTGGGAGCAGGAAGCGTGGCTGGCACAGGGCTGAGCTCAGTCAGGGGAAGGAAGAAAGGGAAAGGACAGGCTGAGGGACCAGGGTAGGCATAGGGCAGACTGAGGGATGAGGTGGGCAGGGGGCAGGCTGAGGGATGAGGTGGGCAGGGGGCAGGCTGAGGGGCC
>NW_024412411.1:2403519-2426874 GCF_014898765.1 Herpailurus yagouaroundi
GCCACCCAGGCGCCCCAGGACTTCCCGATTTTAACGGTAATAAAACATAGGTCTGGTGAGCATGACTGACTGGTACAGTCAGCTTGGAGAGAGCTGCTCAAATAACCTTGGCCTGTTTTTTGGATCCAGTATAGAATACTCTCCATCCTCATACAGAGAACCAGCAAGACCTAACAAGCATCACTCACCCCTGCGGTGGGTTCTTGTCCAGCCAGCCAGCCTTGATGACCTGTGTGATGGGGGTGGAGCCCCCGGGGAGCCCGTCCATGGGGTGTGGTGGGAGCTCGGGGATCAGGAGGCTGCTGGGCAGGGATGAGTTCAGGCTGCTCTTGTGCCATCCACCACTTGGGAAAGAAGAGAAGGAATGAGGGAGCCCAGGATGGGGGCTTCTATGGGGCAGGGGCTGAGGAGATAGAGTGGCTGGTAACACTTGGGAAAGGAGGGTGGCCAGGTGGGACAGCCACTGGAGAAGAGTGGACACTCACTTGGGGACGCCCTCATAGGCGTGGTCATCCTCATCTTCATCTGGTTGGTCGTCGTCCCCAGACAGTTCTTCCCCCTCACTCAGCAGACTGGCCACACGCACGGCACGTGGGACTTGGCTCACTGGGAGCTCCTCCTGGCCGCCCCGCCACAAACCCACTCAGCATCGGGCTTCCCTTCAAGCCCCAGATCCCCCCCCCCCCCCCCCGCCGGGGGCTGCCGCGCTCCCTCAGTCCAGTCCACCTAACCCACACGACTCAGCACTTTCATCACTGCTGTTTCCACATACTCCCTCCCCTGCCAGCAGGTGGCACAGGGACCCAGGGGGACAGCATCACTCAGAGACAAAGACAGAAAGATGAAGGGATAGTGAATAACACTCAGAGATGGAGAGTTAAGACACCAGGGGGACACAGGAAAAGAGAAAGTGAAAGAGACGGAGGAAGATGCTCTCAGGGAGATGTGCTCAAACACTGAGGGAGAGAAGAGGCCACACATAGCCATCCAGAAGTAGCTGAAGACTGGAGCTGGGGCTCAAACAAGAGCCCCCAGATCCCTGGCAGGGAGCTCAGGTGCTATGCTCTACCCTCAAGCCCTGCGTGGCAAGACAACGAAGGGGGAAGGAAACATCCTGGGAACTGGCTCCCCTTTCTCTATCAGGTGGTCCCCAGGGTCTGAGAGGCAGCTGGGCAGCCCACCCTCCACTCTGACAGGCAGCCCAAACCCTAACCACCACCTGCCCCACCTTCTTGGTCATCACGCCAGCTGGGGCCGCTGGCCCCTCCTCTGGAGGCTCATCATAGTCAGAGTCATCTGAGGAGAGAGAGGGGTGGGGGTGGGAAGAGACTCAGACTAGCCTCCCCTCCTGGGTACCCTGGCCTGGCTTCACAAAGGCCACCCTTAGCCTAAAAAGACCCCCTACCCCTCACCCCAGCCCAGCTTTCAAAAATAGGCACAGGGGACAGGAAATGCTATTTATACACTCACGGCATCATAGGACAGCCTCAAAGGAGAGGCCAGGCCACCACAAGGAGGTCTGAATAGGGGTAAGTTTAGGGGTCAGAGGCAAGGACTGTTTAAAAAGGCTAAAAAAGTAACAAGAATCAAGAATCGAGAAAAATGGACACTCCAAGTTGAAAAGCAAACCATCAACAACCATGGAAAATAGCCCTAGACTTTAAACAAAGGGCAATTCAAAAAGTTTGCCACGTGCACTTAACAGTCAGTAGGTCAGATAGGTGGGTGCCGTCTCCATTTTGAGGATGAAGAGAATGGTGCTCACCTGTCCAGGGCCACACTGTGTTGGTGGCGGAGCCCAGTAGAAAGTTTGATCCTTGCATCCTTGCAGACTCCCAAGGGGCCCTGATCCCAGGCTACCCACCAGGAACCTCATGCCTGGCTATTGCACTCACCGAACTCTGGGGGCAGGCGAAGAGGCTTCGGGGGGATCTCCGGGGGGCTGGGAGGTGGAGACGGGGGCTGTGGAGGCACTCGGGGGAAGGTGGCCGGGGGCTCCTCAGGCGCTGGCTGGGGAGGCGATGATGGTGGTAATGACAGTAACTCCTCCTCCCTGGAGGGAAGGCTGGGAACAGACCAAAAGTTCGGCACCAGGGGTTAGCTCCAGGTAGGGGAGTCACTGGGCTGGCATCACTATGTGACAGAGCCAGGCCTGAAACCCACTGAACTCCCAGCTCACCTGGGCTGTAGCAAAGCTCATTCATTCCACAAACTCAGACGGGAGCCCTCCTCACCTCACTCCTCTGCCCCCAAACCTCCAAGCTTCCCAAGCCTAAAGGAGGCAGGCACCTTATTTGGCATGTATAAGTTGCCCCTGCATTGCTGTGATCGGGTTACCTATCCCCAAAGCTCTAGCTTTTAGCCACATGTACCCACAGCGTCTCCAATCTAGCAGTCCAGAGTGGGCTGCATCCTAGCCTATGGAGTCAGGGAAGACTGGAGGAAGTGATGCTTGACTTGAGCTTTTAAGGATAAGAAGGAATGTGTTGGTGAGTGGATAGGTTCAGGATCAAAATGGACATCTAAGCCAAGGGCAGAGACCAGAGCCTCAGAAACCAAGTCATAAGGCCCTGAGTCTTAGGGGTCCCTGGCTCAAGACTACCTTCTCCCTTGCCCCAGACATGGATGCAAACGTGTCCACCTCCTGCGTGCCTCAGACCCCTCAAATTCACCTGATCCCACCAGACTTAATTCCAATATAGTTAACACAAAGTGTCATATTAGTTTCAGGTGTACGATACAGTGATTCAACAACCCTATACAGTACTCAGTGCTCATCACAGGTGATCACTCCTGATCCCCTTCACCCATTTCACCCCCACCCCCACCCACCTCCCCTCTGGTAACCATCAGTTTGTTCTCCGTATTTAAGCATCTGGGTTTTTTGTCTCCTTTTTTTGTTATTTGTTTCTTAAATTCCGTATGAGTGAAATCATATGGTATTTGTCTTTCTCTGACTGACTTGTCTCACTTAGCAGTGTAGCCTCTAGGTCCATCCACGTTGTTGCACGTGGCGCACAATCTCATTCTCTTTATGGCAGAGTAATGTTCCATTGTATATATAGACCACCTCTTCTTTACCCATTCACCTATCAATGGACACTGAGGTTGCTTCTGTATCTTGGCTATTGTAAATAATGCTACAATAAACATCGGGCTGCATACACTTTTTGAATTAGTCTTTTCATTTCCTGTGGGTAAACACCCAATAGTGGAGTTACTGGATTATATAGTAGTTCTATTTTTCATTTTTTGAGGAACCTCTTTACTGTTTCCCACAGTGGCTCCACCAATTTGCCTTTCCACCAACAGTGCACGAGGGTTCCTTCTTCTACACATCCCTGCCATCTCTTGTTATGTCCTTACCGCACTCCTCTTGCACACCAGCTCCTCATCTCTGCTATCACTCCCCCTGAAACCCTTCCCCAACTCCAAGGCCGGGTTCAGGGTCCCCTGAGCTCCCACAGCCTCAGTGCTCTGTGTATCCATCTCAGCACAGATCACACTGTTCCCTACAGGCTAAGTATCTCCCGAGTGTCTCCTGGCTTTGGCATCAGATGTGAGTTTGAACCTTGACTCAGTCTTAGTTCCTGTGTGTCCAAGGGCAAGCACCTCGCCCCTCTGAGACTCAGTTTCTTCTTCTGTAGAGGGGGGACTATATCACCGACCTGGCAGGGTGTTTGGAGAATTAACCAAGACAAGGTGTGTTTTGTGCCCCCACAGCTGGAACAAGGGACATAGCCCTAGAGGCCTGGCCCCACCCACTCTCTCTGCCAGTGTCTGGCAGGGGCCAAGGAGGAACATCAGAGTGGGTGGGCAATTGTCTCACTGGTTATTTTCAGCCTGGTTATTGCCCCAACATTCCTGGCAGTGATTGGCAATGTGCGTTTATCATAAAAGCAAGCAAGAGCTGGGGTGTGACCATGATGCCAGGCCTTCGTTCCTGCTGTTGCCTCCTCCAGGAATCCCTTCCCCTTGGTCTCTGACCAGAGAACATCCATTCATCCTTTATCTCCAAACTCAAGTTCTGCTTCTCTGAATGCCTTTCCTGACCCCTCTTCCACACTCCCCCAGACCCTGCCCATCTCCCCCTCTGTGACAAGCTTCAGACAAATGATTCCAAATAACATTTTTTAAAGTATCTTCCTCCTTTGTGCCAGGCATTTATACTATGCCAGGACCCGAACCCTGACTCCGCAGTCTATGGGCCTCCTAAGATACATGGCTGTTTCCATATTACCCTGTAGTCTAATGGTCTCCTCCCCACATGTAGGTAAAGAAGGAGTGAACTCCTTCCCTTTCTTTGAGAGAATCTGACCTTTGGCTCGCTTTCTCACACTGCTCCCTTAGAAACCTGCTGAAGGTGTTATGTCAGCCACGTTCCTTGGCAACGTTGCCTTGGACAAAAGTGGCCTGAGCGAGGCACTGCACCTAGATGGGGAGAAATTGTAAGTGGCTCTCAACCCGGTGGAGGAGCTGGAGCTTTGGGCTTCCCTGAACGTGGTGGCTTGTCACTGGCACAACCCATGTAGGAACCCGAAACCACACCTCTGGGGTCGTTAGATGGAATACTGGACTCTTGAATCAAGAGGTTTCTAAGCCAGGATGGCTCTCACACCTACCTGTCATCTCAGTCCCCCACCTCTCCTGGGGGGCCACAGAGAATGGCTCCTGGACAGCTGTGTGAACTGACTGCCACAAGGACCCCACAGCAGAGGAAGGCCCACCACTACCCTGGTGGCCAGCTGTTTCGTCTTAAATGCTTCTCAGGGAATCTGATGCCAAGTGGTGCTCATGAGAGCCTGAATGTTTAGGGGGGCCTAAGAAGGCCTAAGAAGACCCCCTGGTGAACACTGCACTAGATTGTCTCCCCTACTTGACCCTGAGTGTCTTTAGGCCAGGGGCAGCATCAGACTTGATTCTTTATCTCCACAGCCCAGTGCAGGAACTGGCTGAGTCAACAACAAGAGCATGTTGGTTGGGTGGGTGGGTGAGTGGACACATGAGCAGGTGGATGGATGACAAGACAAGTAAATGGCTGAATGGACAGGTGGGTGGTGACAGATAGGTAAGTGGATAGGTTGCCATTACAGTTGTGAGAAAAGCAAATGAAAGGGTGAATGAAGACCTAGAGACTGAGTAAGTACCCACAGGTCCAAGGGCATGACCCCCAGCTGGTCAGGTGCAATGTCCTCGGAGGCTTCCTGACAGGCAAAGCAATCTATCACACCCAGCCTGCCAGACTCCAGGAAGAAGGGGCCCTTGGGGGCCTGGCCTGCGATGAGCTGAGAGTAAAACCCCAAGCTGTCAGGTCAGTGCCAGTCAGGCTGGCCCCGGGGAAGTGGGGTCAGGCTCTGCCCCTCCAATGCCAAGAAGGGCTGAGTGGTTCCCTGGACTGACACCCTCCCCAGGACTGAGAGCCAGCACTGAGGGGAAGGTGGCAACAGAGCATCCTCAGAGCTGAAGAAGCAATGGCCCTCCCATCCCTGGACCCCAGGTGCCCCCCCCATCACCGTCCTGATCATCTGCGAGGGACCCGCCCATCTGAAGCATGTGAGTTCCCTGAGGCAGGTGCCACACCTACCTTCTTCACTATGGCGTGCCCAGCACTCAGCAGGGATTAATAAATAAATGAAGACCTGGGTTCATTAATTCTTATTAGTTTTCTGTGCGTGCATTATTCTCTCTTGTCTTCATTTACTCATCACAAGGGCTCTATAAAGTATGGCTTACTGTTATCCCAAATTTACAGATGAGGAAACTGAGGCACAGAGACACAAAGTTAACTTGTCCTGGATCCCACAGCTGGGATTTGCACCCAGGCAGTCTGGCACCACAGCCTGCAAACTCAACCACGGTGTCGAATGAGGCCACAGCCAGGATCTGAGAGCTTCTCTGAGGCTCGCCTCCTTACACTGGCCACCCCAACTCAGCATCTAGGCAGCTCTGGAGCTGCCATCCAAGAGGAAATGTGATCACAACTCTGACAGTCATTGTGACCATGGCAAGAAGGGAGAGGGGAACAGTGCAAAGGGCTACTCTCCTAGCACAGTCTTTGTAGGAAAATGGCTATGTGCCAAGCAAGTGGGAGCAAGGGGACCCCACCCCCCCTTCCATGGACCTCCAGGCCTCATTCTATCATCCTCTTCCAGGAACCTTCCTGGCTGACCTCTGCCTGCCTACCACAGGGGACGGGACCATGCTGAGTCAGGGCCAGGCCAGGAAAGGAGAAGTGGTATCCGGAAGGCACAGCATGTGGGAAAACCCCAGAGGAAAGGATAGTGCCCACAAAGTGCCCCCACCCCAGTTGGAGTCCTGGACGTCAGTGCCTATAACCCTAAGAGCGGCCTCAGCTCCAATCTACAGCTGAGGTCCTGCTGGGATGTTTCCTATTGACCTCTGATCCAACAGATCAGAAGACTGGCCCCAACCCTGAGCCCCAAACATGAGCACATGCTCAGTGCCCCCCCCCCCCAAACCTTTGCTTACACTGCTTGCTTTCTCCACACTACCCTCTATCATCTCAGCCCATGGAAAGCCTGTGTGTACCTAAGAGTACAGCTCAATGGGCCTGTCCTGTAGGGGGCCTCCACCTGCCCCCCAGCCCTGGCTCCCCTGCTCCTTCAGTCCCTTATTCCTCTATCCAAGTGACATATGGACACATCTGCTCTACTCACTATGCCCATAGCAAGACCAGGCAACTTCTGGACGGGCCAGAGGCTGATCCACCCCAGGATGGGATCACAGCCTGAGGTTTGTTTTATTGGATTGGGGCAAATACACACAGCTGACCTTAAACCTGGGGGTTAGGGGACATGTGAGGGTCCCATGTCAGAATGGGTAAGAGTAGGGTAACCACATAATTAATCGTATAAACCAGAACACTTCTGACAGTTAAAAGAGGCACTGATAGTTAAAAGAGGTAACTATGTCAGAACAACAGGTATAAACAGGGCCTGTCCCAGGCAAAATGAGATGTGTGGTATGTCTAGCTAAGAGGCAGAGCTTTGGAGGGCGCCTGGGTGGCTCAGTTGGTTGAGTATCTGACTTCAGCTCGGGTCATGATCTCATGGTCCATGAGTTCGAGCCCCACGTCGGGCTCTGTGCTGTCAGTTCAGAGCCTAGAGCCTCCTTCAGATTCTATCTCCCTCTCTCTCTGCCCCTCCCCCTCTCAAAAACGAAAACATTAAAAAAAAAAAAAAAAAGGGAGGCAGAGCTTTGGAGCCAGGCTGAACACACTCAAATCCCAGCTTGACTACACATCAGTTTCTGACTTCACAAAGCAGCTCACTATAGCTCTGATCCTCAGTTTCCTCTCTGATCTGCTTCCAGGCTTACTGACAATTCAGTAAGAAGAGTCATGACCACGGGTCATCAGCACAACTTTTTCACCCTGGCTGTGATGAAAGAGGCTCAGACAGCACAGGCTGGGCCAGGAACCTGCTTCATGGCCTCCTCCCCTAGGGTGGCCCCTGGCTCTCCCTTCATATCTTTCTGTCTACATCAATCTCTGGCCAAAGGAACCAGGCTTCACCATAAGGGCAGATGGACCAACAGAGTGAGGCACACTACATATCTCAGGCTGGCCTTGAACTCATCCCCTGCTCACATTTCAGCCATGCTTACCTGAGCTGCATTCCATAAATGCATACTTCCAGGCCTTTGCATATGTTGTTCCTTCCACCTGGAACACCCTTCCCTGTCCAAATTGTACATCCTCCCCCTCCACTTTGTGCCTCCTCTCATGCTCCAGGCTGGGCTGGGCCTCTTTGGAGCTCCTCCACCCTCCATACTTCCACTCAGTATAGCTGTGTCTATCAATATTCATTTCACGGAACTGACCTCAGAGGACCAAGGACCCAGGCCTCCACCCTGTCTTGGATTCAAGACCTTCCCCCTAAAGTGTCGCACAGGCCTTGGAGGGACCTAGCCCAATCTCAATCCCTGGACTCTCGCCAGCAGGACTGAGACGTGGGACGAGGCCCAATGACCTGAACACATCCATCTCTTACCCTGACTCCCCTCCCCATGGGGGCAAAACTTCCCAGCTGCCCACTTCCTCATTTGTGCCCTGGCTATGAGGGCTCAGGCCTCAGTCCTGTGCTTCTTGCTTCCTCGGTGGCTGCCCCTGTCCTTCCTTCTCCATTATGAGACCCAAAGGTCAACCCCTCCAGCATTCCCCTGCTTCTGTTCTCTTACTTCTGCCCAGATCACAGCATGGAGAGCCCTTGCTGGGCTTTCACTTGGTTAGTGTCTGCACAATGCCTCTCAGCCTCTGCACATGCTGTGAGCCCTCTCAGGCAGGCCAATCTCCCTCCACATCATGACACCGCTCAACACAGGGGGTTTTCAGAGGGTATGTATTGATGACTGAATGACCACCACCCCACTCACTTCCTGATCACTAGAGAAGGTCAGAAGCTCCCCTACTTCTCCACAGAGCAGCACCCAATTAACCTGGCATCCACCCTCGCAACCAAGGCTTCATTCAGCTCTTAGCACTTTTTCCTGGAACAACAGCTACCACTTACTAAGTACCCAGTATGTACTAAGCACTCTTCCAGGAGGCTTTTGCATTTAATCCCCACAATGATCCAGATCATCAGCTCCACTGTACCCAGGACATGCCTCCAGGAGGTCTACTCAATTGCTCCCTCCTCTAAGCTCACACAGCCTGTTGGGTCCTTCATGGAATGCCTACCACCAGGCCTACACTGAGCTTTCCTGCAGGCAAGCTGTGCTGTAGTGGGCAGGAGGAGACAGAGGCCCGGCCCTCCTGTGGCAGCTAATCATGCTTCCCAGGTCTGGCCCTGTACTGTTTACTAAGGGCAGCAGGGTGAGGAGGTTTATCCCTGAGGGAGCTCATGACTGTGTGGAGCTCATCCCCCCATCCTGAGTGTCCCGCCCAGGGCTGTCTTAGCAGGAGGAGAAGGTGTAGGTAGGGGTCTGCTGAACACTGTGGAAAGATGAGCCAAGGGCATAGGGCAGGCTGGGTGCACAGACAGGACCTGGTTAGAGGCATCTCTATGTCCCCACTGATCTAAGCACAGGGTTGTTGAGTTCATTAGGGGTCCACAGCAACTGGGGGGAGAGGTCCACCCAGCCCCCAACAACATAGGCACCCACCACACTGCTTGCCCTGGGGAAGAGGGGTAGGAACCACACCAACTAAGTGCTAGCCTTCAGTTGGTCTCCCTATTATCCTGAACTCAGTGGGAGGGCAAAGGGGTTCAGGTAGGAGCTTCCCAGAGCCACAATACCCTTGAACTTGACACTGAAAGAAGCCAGAACTGAGGAGACCAGCACCAGGTCCCTGAAGGGTAGACACCCACAGACGGGCAGTCTCTCAGGTACCATGGGCTCCCAGTGGGCCCAGGAGACAGGCTTATGGGAAGACGAGAGGCCTGAAAAGCCCAGGGCAGAGAGAAGGAAAAGAGAAGGGGAAAAAAAGAGAGGGCAAGAGAAAAACAGAAGATGTGGAGAAAGTGAAAGAAGAGAGAAAATTCTGACAGCAAAAAAGGGAGGGGGGCAGGAGTACCACAGAAAACTCTGTCCAGAGGTGACAGACAGACAGACAGGGATTCCTGCCTTCCCAGACCCTCTGAAGGAGCCTCTCCCCACCACTCCCGCCAACAGCCCAGCCCAAAGCTTCCCCTTTCTCACCCTCAGATGTCCACTGGGTCCTGGGCCAGAGGACTCCCACAGCTCCGGCTCGAGAGAGTGCTGTGTGCCTGACCAGGCAGCTCGTCTGACCAGGGCTGGTCTAGCAGACAGCCAGGCCCCTGTTCCCTGGGTGTGTCTGAGGCCGTGTCTGGGTCCAGGTACGGCTCTGAGTGGCTGTGATCACTTATCTGAGAGTGTTTCTGAGTAAAACTGGATCTGTCTGGGAGTGAGTGTGTGTGTGTGTGTGTGTGTGTGTGTGTGTGTGTGTGTACATCTAGCTCTAGTCTCCCGTGGCTTCCTGCTCTCCTCCTTCCCCACCCCCTGCAGCCCCGGCCAATACACACTTCCTGAAAACACCGAGAAAGAGAAAAGTCACCCAGAATCCCCTGGGGCAGACACTTCCTCCCCGCCTCCAGCCTGCCCCCCCATCCCAAGTTGGAATGGGACAAACCACCCCAGTGCTGGCAAGCAGGGCCTTACAGAGTAGACACTCAGGAAGCTCTGGACTTGGCTGCTCCTTCCCCACCCCCACAAGGAGGCCCAGAGAGGCTGGGAAAGAGGCTCTTTGAAGGGAGCAAGTTCTGCCCCAGCAACAAGTGATCAGCCTTCAGGAAGACCAGGGATTGGCTGGGCTGCAGGGCAGTTAAGGGCACAGGTGGGAGGCCTTGCTGTGTGATTCCAGCTGGCAGCTGCCCCCTCTGGACAAATACTTCCTCTTTGAAGGTATCTCCAGACATCTAGGTATTGGAGGAGGAAACTGAGGCCCAGAGCAATCTGAGAGGGGCTCTGTGGAATGACCCTGGAACACCTGGCCCAGAAATGACCCCTCTGCCACTCGGAAGCAGGCTCAGAGGGTCCACATCTATGATACTTGAAGCTGAGTAGACTGGGCCCCGGCCCAGGAGGCAGGGTCTGACCATTGGCTTCCACTCTGCTGGGCCATGTGACTCTGGGCGTTTCTCATCATCTCCGGACTCATCGGCAAGTTCCCTATTACAAGCTTAAACAATGGTGGGGGTGCGGACCCTGTGAGGGGTGAGGTGGGGTCCTCCCAGGCCAGGCAGAACGGTGAGCCTGGTTCTGAGAATCCTGACCCAGTTGGGTTGGCTCATTTTCTGCCTGCCTCCTCGAAGGCCTCTGCCTTTCTAAGATGTCCGGGCATGACACAGGTTGCATAGTAGGAAGGGATTTGGGGTGTGAGCGCGAGGCCCTTTAACCCTATGGTCTACTGTCCGGTGTGTGCTGAGGGCACTCTTTGGGTGCTGGGTCAGCATGGGTAGCACACGTGCTCAGCACTGGGCAGTGCAGAAACGCATACAGTCGTCATCGATTCACGCACACAACAAATACTTTTGGAGTGTCTATTAGGCACCTGGCACTGTCCCAGGTGTTAGGGATTCAGCACTAAACAAAATCAACAAGAATCTTGGCCCTAACAGAGCTGACCCTGGTGGGCTTTGCAGCATGTGTACACACATTGGCTCACCCCTGGCGCTACGCAAAGAACACACAGCACGTGCACTCACAAATGGACTCATGCTGTTGGCGTCCCCACTGTGCCAGCACACACGGGCACAGGTACGTGTGCACACGGGCCCGGATGAACTCACACACACCCACCGCAAGAAACCACGGAAATCATATAAATGCCCACTCGCATGTACATCTTAGCATCACAAGTGGCCTCCCTTAAAACGTGTGCAGACACATAAATACACAGACACGTGACTACCTTGACAGCTTGCACAAACATGCACACCTATCGGTGCACGCATACCAACCGGCTAGGCATGCCCTCGCGTGGAGTCACTATCTCAAGAGGACACACATGCACACACAGCAGATAGTTCCCAAATTCCACCGGGGAGGTGGGTGATGGCCTGGAGCCAGGCAGAAATGCTCGCTCAGTCACCACGTGAATCGGTGTAAAAGGTCTTAAGATTCAGAGAGTGAGAACCCCGTTACTAAAGGGTGTAAGTAAGGACCCAAAGGCCATATCAGGAAGAAGGGACTCCAGCAAAGCGGGCAGGAACAGGCCAGGTTGAAGAGCCTTCCAGTGTGCACCGTGGAGCCCAGGGTCCATAGGGAGGGGCTGTGAGGGATAGCCAATCAGGCTGCATCCTGGTCTCCTCCCTGCCCAGCCTTCACCTGTTACACATACATGAAGTTCCATCTGCAGTGAGTTTTTCTACCACTTGGCTTTAAAGATTTTGTACACCCTGGAAGTCAGAGTGCTAGGACCTGCAGATGTTGACTGACTGTTCCAAATGTCAAAGACCCCAGGACAAGGAAGCCAGGCTTGGCAGCTCACCTCCCATCACACTCTACTTTAAGAAAGAGCCCCCTGTACTGATGGCTCAGAGCCTGGAGCCTGCTTCAGATCCTGTGTCTCCCTCTCTCTCTGCCCCTCCCCTGCTCACACTCTGTCTCTCTCTAAAAAAAACCAAATAAACATTAAAAGAAAAAAACAAAAACAAAAACAAAAACAAGGGGCCAGATTCCTGAGCATGGCAGCCTGGCCTCCCCCATAGGTTGGCTAAGTGACTAAGTTCAGACTAAGGCTCTGAGGGTGGAGGCTGGTACCCTGGGGCATAGACAGGATGCTTGCTCTATCCTGCCAAGTCTCCTGAATGCAGATGTTAGTACCAGGAGGGCTATGGAGGCCAAGGAGGGCACCTGATGGAGAAACAGGCCCAGAGGGGCAGCTGCTAATCAGTCACACAGCTAGCTAGGCCTGCCCCTAGGTATTCTGACTCCGAAACAGGAATCCAGGCCTCCACTCCCTCAATGAGGGGTTTGCCTCCTCAGACCTTGAGAATTCCCAATGGACAGGGCTCTGTCTTCTTTCCTTGTTCACCTTCTCCCACCCCCAGAGACAGATGGACAAACAGAAATAGACAGACACACACACATATTCTCTCTCCCCCCCACCACTCCCCATCCTGTTAATGGAATTAAAAGAAATAAAAACGGCTCATGCATGCATGAGAATGGCCACCAGAGGGCACAATAGTGCCAGGAAACCCCAATCTAAACAGTGAGCCAGGCTCCTAGGGGACCCGAGTATGGTCCCCAGTTGTGTGAATTCAGGAAAGGTACAAACCCTTTTTGTGCTTCCACCAATCAAACCTCAAAACATGACGGCCATGGCTGTGCCTTCAAGGCCCCCTTACTTAATTTCCCTCTCTGTGTGGTGAAAACTTTCCAGACTCCCCACAGGGGCTCCCTGAGCATGCACTTGGCATGGATCCAGCTAGTGCTCCTCTCCCTTCTCTGAGCCTCAGTTTCTCTGCTTGAAAACAAGACAAAAATCCACCAGAAGGTTTGAGCAACAAGATCATGGAAATGAGGCAGCTAGCACAGTGCCCAACATAGGGACCAAGAGACCTCTCTCTGCACATCCCTTTCTCCTCCAAGAAGTGTTCCCAGATTAGGCTGACTTGGCCCAAGTACTGCAGTAATCTCCATTACACCCGCCAAAGATATATCCAGCACTAGCTAGGGATGCTCCCTCCCAGCTGGGTACCCCAGCAAATGGCAGAGAGGGCAACTGTGAAGGAGGTTAAAATGGAACATCCATAGAAGTGGGAGGCAACTCAAGGAAATGAGAAGTACCAGGAGCCAGGAGACGGGGAAAAATTCTGAGGAGGGAGGGCCAATAGGTTGTGGCCTGAGAAGTATCCCCAGGATGTGGGGGCATGTGGCAGGAGCAGTGTGGAGCAGGAGACAGGAGCACAGCACCAGGCCCTGGTCAGTTCTGCTCCCCCAACAGCAGCTCATCATCCTAGACTGTGTCCTCCACATGCTACCTCCTGACTCGGAAGGTACTCCCACCTCCCAGGGCCTCATACTCCCCAAGCCCCAAACTGAACCCGAGACTTCTTCCCTGGGTACACTTTGTCCCTGGATCCCCAGATCAGGGATGGCACCACTATCCACCCAAGATGGAAACCTGCATGCCATGTGGCTCCCCATGCCCTCTCTGCTAATGTCTAGGCCATTCCCAAGCCCCGTCCATTCCAGGGCCAATTTCTCATTCCATCTGCCTACTTCTCTCTCCACCCTGTTAGCACAGCCCAAGTGGGGGCCTCTCCTGGGGGCCTGAGCGCTCTCAATGGTCACCCAGCCTCCTCCTCCACCAGTCATCCATCCAATCCAGCTTTCATCCGATCACTCCGCTTGAAACCTTTCTGGCTTCCCACCGGCCTTCACAGAATCTCCCACCAATGCCATCCACAGCCTCACCCACACTCACCCAACAGTTTAGTCCCAGTCTGCTCAGAGTGTCCTAGGATAGTGCTTCCCCCCTCTGAGCTTTATACATGCTGTTCCCTCCACCGAGGTGCCTTTCTTACCCTACTGCCAAAGGCCACAAACTCCCTCTCCACTTTCTGGGATCCTCCACCCATGTTCCTCCCACCAGGGATGGCATCTACTCACCTCACCAGCTGGCGGGGGGTCCCAGTGCGGGGGGGCACAGGCGGAACGTTGAACTCTGCCAGATGCCGCTTGGCAGGCAGCGGGGGCAGCACAGGGTCTGGGGCTGCTGCGGATGGGGCGGAGAAGCAGGTAGGCGGAAGGCAACTCCTCCGGGGTGGGATGGGTGGGGCGGTGGGTAGCCCCTCATCCTCTCCGGCCGTGGGCAGTGGCTCCGGTGGAGCGGCAGGCACAGGCGGTGAGCGGAAGACATGACGCTTCATGGGCACGGGCCGGGGGGTAGGGCGGGGTGCAGGGCTTGGGGGCGTGTGGGCACGGAGCAGGCCAGCCAGGATGCGGCGGCGGTGACCAGGGAGCAGCATGCCCATGTCCACCAGGCGGGCGTCACTGAGGCCTTGGCACTCGGTGGCCCACACCAGTCCATGCTGCTCAAAGAGCCCAGTGTACTGCTCCAGGTGGAGTGCCCGCAACCACTCAGCCACGGACAGTGCTGCATCCCCAGCCTCTGCCATGGTTCCTGCCAGCAGAGGCCAGCCAGCAGGGCCCTGTCCGGACCTGGAAGAGACAGATGGGCACAAGTAAGAGACAAGGCTGCCCAGCCACAAGCTCCCCGATTAGCAACCCTCTGTGGCTCTCCCACGCCATGGGGTCGGGCACTGTCCTTGAGCTGTCTCCCTTGTGCCCCATGTGCCAGGCAAGGCCAGATACTGCCAGGTCCCTGAACACATAGGCTTTTCTCTCTGTCTGAAACCTGCCACCCGCACCCCCGTGGCCTCCTAGTGGCCAGCTCACATCTCTTCCAGGAAGCCCTCCAGGAACCAGAGTTGGTATCACCCCTGAGCCCCATCCACAGCCTGGGCCACTGCCGCAAGGCTAGCCAATGGCTGCGTTTAGCACACACACCCGCCACTGCCCTCTGCAGGACCCAGGCAAGGGCCCAGTTCCTTCTGAGGTACCAGTCCCCAGCTGAAGGCCAGGCCCAGGGGCTTAGCAAGTATGGGTGGGATTGAGTGATACCACCGCTGGTCCCCCTGCAGGCCCAGTCTAGGGACTGAACTTCACCCCACCTACATGTCCCTGGAAGAAGCAGAATGCTCCAGGGGGTAAGTCACACCAGCACCACATAGCTGGGGTCCTGGCCCTGTGAATGTGTTACCCTTCCCACTACCAAGGGGGTTAACGTATAGGAAAGAACCATCCATTCATTTGTTCATTTGAGATAGCCTCACACAAGGCAATAGGGACTCGGGTCCCATCCCTGCACTCAAGAGCTCCTGGCCTGGCAAGAGTCAAGAGATAGAGGATACAGAGAGAAGACTGACAAATCAAAAGAGAAAAGTCATCAGATCATCTCCACAGATACTAAAGAAGCATATGATAAAAGCCAACATCCAGTGTACTTACTAAAACAGAAACAGACTGATAACTCCCTTAAACTAAAAAATCAGCCCCTTGCTTAATGGGAAAACAATGGCAAAATTTCCATTAAAGTCAGGAATGAAACAAGGATATCCATTTCATGATGACGAGGAGGATAAGGAGGAGAAGGATTTATTTTTTTATTTAAAAAATTTTTTTAATGTTTATTTACTTTTGAGCAGGGGGAGGGACAGAGAGGGAGAGGGAGACACAGAATCCAAAGCAGGCTCCAGGCTCTGAGCTGTCAGCACAGAGCCCGATGAGGGGCTTGAACTCACAGACTGCGAGATCATGACCTAAGCTGAAGTCAGACGCTTAACCACTAAGCCACCCAGGCACCCCTATTTTTTAATTTTTTTTTTATTTTATTTTAGAGAAAGACAGCACATGAGCCAGGGAGAGGGGTAGAGGGCGAAAGAGAATCTCAGGCAGGCTCCACGCTCAATGTGGAGCCCGATGTGGGGCTCCCTGACCCATGAGATCATGACCCTGGGATCATGACCTGAGCCAAAATCAAGAGTCAGATGCTCAACTGACTGAGCCACCCAGGTGCTCAATGATTATTCATCATCATCATCATCATTGTTATTATTCACATTGTTTTGAAAGTTCTAGGCAACAAAAATAAACAAGAAGTATAAAAATTGGGCAGGAAGAGACTATCTATTGATTACCAATTATAGAAATTTTTAATTGGAAAACCCATGAAGGTTAACTAAGAAACTATTACAAGCAATAAAAGAATTAGTAAGTGAGCTGGATTCAAAACTAATATAACAGAATTAATATTTATAGGCCATAACCAGCTAGAAACCAGGATGAAAAGCCTCATTTACGATAGCATCACAGAACTTAAGTCACAGGAAGAAACATAATAAGAAATGTGTGGGATCTGTAGAAAGAGTCAAAAAGAAGAGACCTGGACAAATGGAAAGACACAGTGTGCTGCCAAGCAGAAGGCATCATAAAGATATTAATTCTCTCTCAGTTAATTTATAAATATGCACAATCCTATTAAATATACACACAACCTATGTAGTGGGGGGGGGGGGGGGGGGGAAGGGGAGCCAGACAAGTGGATTTGAAAATTCATGTGGAAAAGCAAACAAGCAGGAAGAGCCAGGAAATTTCCGGAGGCAGGGGGTGGAGGGTAAAAAAGGGTAGAGAGTGAGAACCAGCTTCACCACATATTAAAACATATAAAGACATAGTAATTAAAACAGTACATGTTACCAGCATGTGAACATACAGATGAATTAAACAGAACAAAAAGTTCAGAGGTGCTTGGGTGGCTCAGTTGGTTAAGCGTCTGACTCTTGATTTTGGCTCAGGTCATGATCTCATGGTTCATGGGATTGAGCCCCATGTCTGGCTCTGTGCTGACAGTGCAGAGCCTGCTTGGGATTCTCTCTCTCCCTCTCTCTCTCTGCCCTTCTCCTGCACAAGCTCTTTCTCTAAATAAATAAATAAAGAGAGAGAGAGAGAGAGAAGAGAAAGCTTAAAAATAGACCCAAATGCATATAATAACTTAGTGTACAATAAAAGTAACATCTCAAATTAGTACTGAAAAGATGGATTATTAAGTTGTTGGGACAGTTGTGGAACAATCTAGAAACAAAGACCCCTATCTCACACCTTACAACAGGATAAATTTAGATCAAATATTTCGTTATAAAAAATAAAACTATGAAAGGATTTAAAATATCATCTCAGAGACGCAAAAGCCTTTTAGAAAGGATACAAACCCGGAAAGATAAAAGAGTAAAATACTGAAGTATATAAAAATCAAACATTCCCACAAATTAAAACTCACCAGAAACAGGGCCACTGGGGTGGCTCAATCAGTTAAGTGTCTGACTTCAGCTCAGATCATGATCTTGGGGTTCAGAAGTTCAAGCCCTGCATTGGGCTCTGTGCTGACAGCTCAGAGTATGGAGCCCACTTCGATTCTCTGTCTCCCTCTCTCTCTGCCTCTCCGCTGCTCGTGCTTGATCTCTCTCTCTCTCTTGCTCACTCTCTCTCTCAAAACTAAATAAACATTTAAAAAAGTTTTTTTTTTAATGCACTAGAAACAAAGCCAAAAGATAAATGACAACTCAGGGTACATCTGCCTCTCATATCCCAAACACAGGACTAATTTTCCTAAAAACTGAAAAGCACCTAGAAATAAGAAACAGGTCCAACTTGATTTTCAGCTTAGGTCATGGTCTCATGGTTCATGAGTTCTAGCCTCAAGTCGGGCTCTGTGCTGACAGTATGGAGCCTGACTGGGATTCTCTCTCTCTCTGCCTCTCCTCTCTCTCAAAAATAAGTAGATAAACATTTTTTAAAAGCTGGCCAATGACCTAACAGAAAAAAGGGCAAAAAATAGGAAGAGAGAAATTCACAGAAAGGAAAATATAAGTGGTTCCTAAACATATGAAAAGGAACTTAACCTCCCCACACGACGTGGTGACAGGGTGAGGCATTCTGCCTGGCTGGTGGGAGTGCCTCTGAGAAGGGCAATTAATGCCACAATAGCTATGAAAACCCCAAGTCCTTCTGTTCTTTGTTCCAGCCACCCCAGACACTTATCCTGTAGTCTTCCTAGGTGACTGGCAACAGTGACGTGTATAATAACAAAAGGTTGGAAATAACCAAAATACCCATTAATCAGGGAATGGCTAACTAAATTATAGGATGGTCATATAGCAGAACACTGAGCAACCTCAATTAACAAAATGAGGAAACTCAGTACATACATGTTGATATGGGATGACCTCCCAGGTATGTTGTTAAGTGACTAAAGAAAGGTGCAGAACCCTCTCAAAAATAAATAAACATTAAAAAAAAATTTTTTTTAAAAGGAGGGGGCATCTGGGTGGCTCAGTCGGTAAGTGTCCGACTTCAGTTCAGGTCATGATCTTGCGGTTCATGAGTTTGAGCCCTGCATCAGGCTCTGTACTGAGAGCTCAGAGCCTGGAGCCTGCTTCAGATTCTGTGTCTCCCTCTCTCTCTGCTCCTCCCCCACTCACACTCTGGTCTCTCTCTCAAAAATAAATAAACATTAAAAAAAAAAAAAGGTGCAGAATAGTATATAGAACATTCTGCCTTTATGTAGAAAAAAACAAACCAGAGAGGATAGATTAATACATGGTGTTGGTAAATGCATAAACTATTTCTGAAAAGATACATCAGAGACAAGGTGACGTTGCCTCTAAGGAGGAAAACTGAGGGCTGAGGGGATGGAAGGGAGCAGACACAGAGCCAGACTTCAAGGGGTCGGATGCTGTCACATGTTCAATTCCATCTTTAAGAAAATATCTGAGGGGCGCCTGGGTGGCTCAGTCGGTTAAGCGGCCAACTTCGGCTCAGGTCATGATCTCACGGTCCGTGAGTTCGAGCCCCACATCGGGCTCTGTGCTGACAGCTCAGAGCCTGGAGCCTGTTTCAGATTCTGTGTCTCCCTCTCTCTGACCCTCCCCCGTTCATGCTCTGTCTCTCTCTGTCTCAAAAATAATAAACGTTAAAAAAATTAAAAAAAAAAAAGAAATGTTTAAAAAAAAAAAGAAAATATCTGAGGGAAACAATCAGCAAAACTAAAAGGCAACCAATGGAATGGGAGAAGATATTTGCAAGTAACATCAGATAAAGGGTTAGTATCCAAAATCTATAAAGAACTTATCAAACTCAACACCCAAAAAACAATCCAGTGAAGAAATAGGCAAAAGGCATGAATAGACACTTCTCCAAAGAAGACATCCAGATGGCCAACCGACACATAAAAAATGCTCAACATCACTCATCATCAGGGAAATACAAATCAAAATCACCATAAGATACCACCTCACACCTGTCAGAATGGCTAACATGAGCAACTCAGGCAACAACAGATGTTGTTGAGGATGCAGAGACAAAGGATCTCTTTTGCACTGCTGGTGGGAATGCAAACTGGTGCAGCCACTCTGGAAAACAGGATGGAGATTCCTCAGAAAACTGAAAATAGAACTACCCTATGACCCAGCAATTGCACTACTAGGTATTTATCCAAGGGATACAGGTGTGCTGTTTCAAAGGGGCACATGCACCCCAATGTTTATAGCAGCACTATCAACAATAGCCAAAGTATGGAAAGAGCCCAAATGTCCATCGATGGATGAATGGATAAAGATGTGGTATATATATATATATATATATATATATATATATATATATATATATATAATGGAGTATTACTTGGCTATCAAACGTATGAAATCTTGCCATTTGCAACTACGTGGATGGAACTAGAGGGTATTATGCTAAGCGAAATTAGAGAAAGACAAATATCATCTGACTTCATTCATATGAGGAATTTAAGATACAAAACAGATGAACATAAGAGAAGGGGAGCAAAACTAATAAAAAACAGGGAGGGGGACAAAACATAAGAGACTCTTAAATATGGAGAACAAACAGAGGGTTGCTGGGGGTGTTGTGGGTGGGGGGGATGGGCTAAATGGGTAAGTGGCATTAAGGAATCTACTCCTGAAATCATTGTTGGCAATATATGCAACTAACCTGAATGTAAATTTAAAAATTAACTAATTAATTAATTTAAAAAATAAGAAAGAGTATCAGGTGGGAGCCTGGGTGGCTTAGTCAGTTAAGTCTTCGACTTCAGCTCAGGTCATAATCTCACAGTTCATGAGTTCGAGCCTCACATCGGGCTCTGTGCTGACATCTCGGAGTCTGGAGCCTGGAGCCTGCTTCAGATTCTGTGTCTCCCTCTCTCTGCCCCGCCCCCACCTCGCAAAAATAAATAAACATTAAAAAAATTTATTTTTAAAAGAAAAAGAATATCAGGGGCACCCAGGTGGCTCAGTCAGTTAAGGCTCCGACTCTTGGTTTAGGCTCGGGTCACGATCGCACAATTTGTAAGATCAAGCCCTGCGTTGTCAGGCTCTATGCTGATAGCAAAGAAGCTGCTTGGGATTCTCTCACTCCCTTTCCCTCTGCTGCTCCCCTGATCGTGTGCTCTCTTTCTCTCTCTCAAAATAAATAAACTTAAAAAAAAGAGTATCAGAATATCTTACTTATCATTTTACAATATACACAAATATCAAATCATTATGTTGTACATCTGAAAACTAAACAATGTTGTACGTAAATCATATCTCAGTTTTTTAAAAAATTTAATTGGAATATCTTACTTTTGTAAAAATTTCCCAAACCACATGATCACATGCACACACTGCCTGGGCCCCTCCTGGGCCTCAGAAGGAGCCTGAAGCTCAGGCTCCATCAGTTTCCCTGGGAACCCAACCCTGGTGGGAGGAAGTATTTTCATTCTACATCTTTATCTATTACCTATGTTTTGAACTATGTGAGTTTTTTTTTTTTTTAAGTTTATTTATTTTGAGAGAGAGAGAGAGAGAGAGAGAGCGAGCGAGCAGGGGAGGGGCAGAGAGAAAGAGGCAGAGAGAGAATCCCACACTGTTAGCACAGAGCCCAATGTGGGGCTTGAACTCACGAACTGTGAGATCACAACCTGAGCCAAAACCAAGAGTCGAACGCTTAACTGACTGAGTCACCCAGGTGCCCTTGAACTATGTGAGTTCTTTAAAAAGGCTGCTGAGGGACCCAAAGGAAGACATAAACAAACAAATACATTTGATGTTCTTGGATAAACCAGCTCTCAACATTATGAAGACATTATGAAGACATTGGTTCTTCCTGGGTTAAGCTATAGCCAGTACAAAACACAATCCCCACCCCCCCACCAAATTACCAATAGGCAAATTCTAAAGTTCATATAAAATGATATTAAGGATTTGTTGTCAGGTGGAAAAATTAGATGCAGAACAGTGTTTTATTATGTAAACATCTGGGTTAAATAAAAAAATGTACAAATATGTACGTATGTATATACGTATACATATATGCGCGCGCACGTGCGCACACACACACACACACACACACACACACACACAGAATACCTCTGGATGGGTATACAAGAAACAACCTGCCTTTGGGGAGGAGAATTGGCAGCTGGGAGGGTAAGAGAGGGAAGGTTACCTTTCACTATATTGTTCTGTATCTTAAACTTTTGTACTGCTTTCTAAAAACTAAATACAATTTAAAAGACAATGTGATACACATCCCCCACCCAACCCACTGGTCCCTGTCCTATCCCACCCCTTCAAAGCCCTCCTGGGAAGCTCTTTAGCCTCACCCTCTTTCTGCTCCTCCACCTACTCGCAAAATGAAAACTGGGACCTCAGGTCTGGCCTCCATGAAGCCTCCCCCACCTCAAAGTTGGGGCTTAGCCGGCCACACCCAGCCCAGCTCCCCACTTCCCACCTCCAGACTCACCTACTGGGCTGCCCAGGACACCAGGGATCCTCCCAGAGGCAGCAGCTACTCTGAATGGCTCCTCATCTTGATCAAAGGGGAACCTGCAAGGACAGGGGTGGAGCCACTTTGAGCAGTGGGATGCCAGGAGGAGGAGGAGGAAGGAAAGGAGAAGGAAAGAAGGAAGAAGGAGAAAGGGGAAGGGAAAGAGTGAGAAGGAAACACAAGATGGAGAAGAGGATAGAGGAAGAAGGAAGAGTTCAGGAAGCCTAATGGAAGCCGGGTGGGGCAGTAGAGGTTAGACCAGAGAAAGGCCTTCCTGTAGGAGCGAGAGGCAGACAGGCTCGCCCAGAGGTAACAGCCACACAGGTGGCTAAGAGGAGTGAGGACTTCCCGTTGTCCAGGCCTCCCCAGAACCAGTGGCAGGGATGTGTCAAGGCTGGCTGTGGTGGGAATTGCTGGCCCAGGATTGCCCCCAGGGAGGACTGGAAGGGGGGTAGATGCAGTTCCCACCAGAAGGCAGAGCCTGTCAGCTGAGAGGTGGGGGACACTGAGAAGACCCGGGGAACAGGACCCTTTCCACTAAGTCTGATAGCCATGGGGTGGGGTGCGGGTAGAGGGGGCCAACTGAGGCATGAGACCTCAGAGGCCCTGCTCTTAAACACGCGTGTGGGCCAAATGAGGGTGTTTCCAGGTGGGAGGGGAAAGAACTGGCCATCCCTGAGGGCAGGCTGCCAGCAAGCTCAGACGATTTGGGCTCTGTTGGGGGTTGGGAGAGGGGAGATGGGCTCTTTTGGGGCACAGCTTGTTTCCTGCCACTAGGGCAGGGTCAACCGAAAACTGCTGGGCTCTGCATGATGGCTTTAGGGGGTACTTGTGAACATTTAACTTACTGGTTAGGTATTCTCTACAACAACTTCTTAGGATAGGGCTAAAATAGGTATAGGTTTTAAAAATATTTCATTTTATTTTTTAAATTTATTTCTTTTGAAAGGGAGAGAAAAAGCACAAGCAGGGGAGGGGCAGAGACAGGGGGAGAGGGAGAGAGAATATCCCCAGCAGGCTCCTTGCTGTCAGCGCAGGGCCACCAGCTCAGGTATTAGGGGATTGAGGATCAGTCCCAAGAACAATGAGATCATGACTTGAGCCAAAATCAAGAGCCAGATGCTTAACTGACAGAGCCACGCCGGTGCCCCTAAAAGCATTTTAAAAATAAATCTTAGGCAATTAGTACTTCAAAGGAAGTGGCAAAGAAAGGCAGTGCTACTCAAGTGACAATTTTTAACATTTATTTATTTTTGAGACAGAGAGAGACAGAGCATGAACGGGGGGAGGGCCAGAGAGAGAGGGAGACACAGAATCTGAAGCAGGCTCCAGGCTCTGAGCGGTCAGCACAGAGCCTGATGCGGGGCTCGAACTCACGGACCGTGAGATCGTGACCTGAGCGAAGTCGGACGCTCAACCGACTGAGCCACCCAGGCGCCCCAAAAGTGACAATTTTTAAAAAAACAATAGGAGCGGGGC
>NW_024412411.1:2427274-2480547 GCF_014898765.1 Herpailurus yagouaroundi
CGGGGCGCCTGGGTGGCTTGGTCGGTTGAGCGTCCGACTTCGGCTCAGGTCACGATCTCACGGCCAGTGAGTCGGGCTCTGCGTCGGGCTCTGTGCTGACCGCTCAGAGCCTGCAGCCTGTTTCAGATTCTGTGTCTCCCTCTCTCTGACCCTCCCCTGTTCATGCTCTGTCTCTCTCTGTCTCAAAAATAAATAAACGTTGAAAAAAAAAATAAATAAATAAAAACAATAGGAGCGCCTGGGTGGCTCAGTTGGTCAAGCGGGCAGACTTCTACTTCGGCTCAGGTCATGATCTCAGGGTTTGTGAGTTAAAGCCCCACCCATATCAGGCTCTGTGCTGACAGCTCGGAGCCTGGAGCCTGCTTCAGATTCTGTATCTCCCTCCTTCTCTGCCCCTCCCCTGCTTGTGCTCTCTCTTACTCTCAAAAATAAATAAATAAACATTTTAAAACATACTTAAAAAAAACACAAAATAAAAAATAACAGACAATATGAAAATTTTAAACTGCACTTGTGGCTTCCATTTCACTTCTCCTGGATACTCTAGACTCTTAACCACTCTGCTCACTGCCTCTCAAAAGTGATCATGAATACTAACTGAGCACCTGCTACGGCTTGGGCCCTGTTCTAACGGTTCAACATTGGATTGATGATGGCCCCAACCACCTTACTGAAATGACCAGGGCTGGGAAACAGGAAACCAGTTCCATCCCTGAGAAATGGTCAACCTCCTCCTGGGTCTCCCTCAAGTTCCCATTCTTGCAAGAAAGACTTCAGGCCAAGGTCAGACGCAGGGACCCACATTGATTCCCTTCTAGGATGGCCTCGTTCAAGGCTCTAGAAGCATGAACCTCAGACTTGGACTGGCTCTCCAGGAAGCTCAGGCCAGAGGGGGTCTGACACCAGCCAGCCAGGGAAAACAGCCCACAGGGCCCTCAGCAGGCTAAGGATCAGGGAAGGCTTCCTGAAGGAGACAGCTCTTGAAAAAGAAGCTTGGAGCAGTGCCCTTCTGAGCCATGTTGGAGCCCAAGGCAAAGAAGGAAACAGCAATACTGAACCTCTTTATTTAAAATTTTGGTATTTTGAGCCTGGGTGGCTCAGGCCGTTAAGCGTCCAACTTCAGCTCAGGTCATGATCTCACAGCTCATGGGTTCCAACCCCATGTTGAGCTCTGTGCTGACAGCTCAGAGCCTAGAGCCTGCTTCAAATCCTGTGTCTCCCTCTCTCTCTGCCTCTCCCCCACTCATTCTCTCTCTCTCAAAAATAAACATAATTTTTTTTATTTTGGGTTTTTTTTGGGATTTTTTCATTAGTTTTGATTTTTTTAAAAATATGGCTTAAAAATACTACCTTGATTGCTGAACTTTTTCCCACCCCGGCCCCTTATATTTTGTGCCCAAGACAAGTGCTGCATTCACTGCACCCTGATCCTGGCCCTGGTTTGGGGGTTTAAGCCCTGCAGCTGCTAGGACACCTCACTGAATCTCCACCCCCAGGAAAGCAGGGACCCGGCAGAAGGGAGTGTCATCCTGTTGTGACAGCATGGCCACAAGCTGGGGGATTCCCCTCCTCCCCCACCCCAGGGCCCAGCTCAAGCTTCAACACCCCACCCTGCCCCTGCTTCTCCTGTCTCCCTCCAGCTCCCCTCTGCTATGCCAACCTCGGTCCCACCCCTGCTCAGATCTCACCCCTGCTCAAAGCCCCTGGTCATTCGACCTGCTCCAGCCCTGACATTTACAAATGAAGAAACAAACACCCACAGAGAGGAAGTGACTTGACATACCTCAAGCCCCAGCCAGACTGGGCTGGCTCAGGATTCCCTCCGTGTCACTTTTTGCACCAGGCACCCGCTTAGCATATGGGATCCCCGAAAATGTCTGACAATGATGAGCAAGTGACCCACATCCTCCCACCTTCAGGTGCTGATTCCAGGTTGCCTTCTCCAGCAAGTCGTCCCTAACCACCCCCCTTGGGCTCCTAAACCTCTGAAGCTGAGCCATGCGGTAGAGCGCTGCTCCTGATCTGTCTCTAGTTGCTCCATTCGTGGGGATCCATCTCCACCCAACCCCCACTTGGCCTGGGGTATCCTGAGAGTCTGCACCGCTTCTTATCCTCCCTGCCCTCCACAGTAGCGCCCAGGGCCTGGCTGGCCCAGGGGCACTCCGTGTAGAGGTAAGAGTCATCTGGACTCTAATCCTTCCTAGCCAGTCCTTCAGGTCTGACCTGAGACCCTCTTTGCTGGAGGCAAATCTTTCACCTTTCTGTCCTCGAATTACCACTTCACCTCCCGCCATAGTTTAAGGCTTCTTGCCTCCTTCTCTGTCCCAGCCCAGCATCCCCGTTGTGCCGTGCCCACCAGGGCAGCAGGAAGGCAGCCCAAAGCCCTAGCCGAGGACAGGCACACTCCCACTTCCTCCATTTCCCAAATGCCTACTGTATGCCCAGCCCTTGGCCAGATTTCCACCCTTATCTCAGTCGTCCTCATCACAATCCCATAGCCTGAGATTTTTACCCCATTTCAGGGAAGCTGTGTGAGGTGGAGATTCGCCCAGGTCACTTGCTAGAACCAACAGAGCCTTCAGAGGATGTGACTGCCTCTGTCTGATAAAGTCAGAGAGGCTTCCAGAGGGCCCTCGTGAGCTGGGCTTTGAAGAAGTAGGAGGTTGTGCTTCCAGCCAAAGGGAGTCGAGTGCGCAAGGCTCACAGGGATAAGAAAGGACCAGGCAGATGCAGAGACGGGTGATTTCAGTGGGGTGGGAATGGGGGATGTAGGAGGACAGTAGTAACACCCAGACAGGTTTGGGGACTCCCACAAGGGTGTGAGCCTCCTCTGCATTCTGATTTGCATGAGTGAGTCAGGCCTGAGTCTGGGCAGCCTGGAAGGTCCTAACTGCTTCCGCATTCAGCTCTGAGGTCCCTTCAGCCAAGACCCTCCCTCCCACCCCCCACTGCATCTTTAGGCCTCCTCCACACAGAGCTGTGCTCTGGTTTCAAGGGAAAGGCCAGTGATGGGGGAACAGAAGGAGAGGAGGAAGGCAGGCCCAGGGTCCACACTGAGGCCTGAGGTCGTCCACCACTGATCCTCACCTCCCCTACATGCCCTCCTCTCCCACCCCAGCCACCCCAGCCACCCCAGCCACCCCAGGCAGGCTAGGCAGGGACCTTAGCATATAGCCCTCAGGAAACCCCTCCAGTGGCCGGCACAGGAACCAAGAACAGTACACAACCAGCTGTGGCCAGGCCACAACCTACCCATACCACAAACTCACACCTCACACAGCCTCCAGGGACACACACCTCCTGCCCCACTCAGCAGCCACACAGCAGATCTGCTCCCCCCCCACCACGACCAACCACCACACACAGCCTTCAGTCCCCACACTCCCTACCAACAACTTGACTGTGTACATCTGCCCCAGAGCCCCCACAATGCCCAGTACCCCCAACTCCACCCCCCTCCTCAACATAATCACCAGATGATACCTATAGGCAGGGTCACATTTGATCTGCCGCCCTCCTGGGTGTTCTCAGGACTCCGCTAAGCAAGCAAGAAGCCTTGGAGACACTTCCCTTAGATATGAGGAACTAGGTGGGGGCTGGGTTCCTGGCCCAGAGGGTGCAGAAGTGGCCCCTGCCCCGCTGCAGAAGCTAGCTCCTTACAGCCCAGCTAGGCTAGCAAGGCAGCAGGTGCAGCCCTCAGGCAGGCAGCTGACTGATCCTTGGGCCACGGGCCTACTTTCTGTCTCCCAGGGATGGGTGGCCGCCACATACAGGACCCAAAGAATTACAGTGGATTCTCCTGCCCTGCCGCAGCTCCGAATCTCTGTCCTGTCACCTCCCTGGCAGCAGATTTCTGTCCCATCCCGTCCAGGGTATGACCCTTCCTCTGGGGACCAGGGAGTGGTAGAGGTGGGTGAGGAGCAGCCCTCAGGGGAGGACTGAGTTGAGGCCCCATTGCCTCAGCCACCTGGTAGGAAGCTGGGGGCCACTAGTGAGTCAGAGCCATCTCCCGGCAAGATGCAAGGTAAGTCTGGGTTCCAATCCCGGCTCTATCACTTCCTGCCTGAAGCGCTGGGCAAGTCATGTCACATTCTGAGCCTCAGTTTCCCTCTCCATAAAGCAGCGCTGTCACCCAGATGACCGTGACACGTCACTATGTATGTGCTAGAGACCACACTCACTCATAATCTGCTTATTCCTCTGCTGGTAAGACACATACTTCCTGTTCCTTTGCCCCAAGGCCTTGGCCACTCCTGACCAAATGGGCCCTTGGTGCTGGTCTCGTAGCCAGTCTCTGGTCTGGACCCCTCCGCACTCTGGATTCTCAGTTACCCCAGACACCAATGACTACCACACCCTGCCTCCAGCCATGTGCCCTGCAGGGCTCCACGCTGGACACCCCACTGCCCCTGGACCTCATTCTGGGTGGCCCCAGCCACTGCACATTCCCACCCCACGATGAACTCTCCAGGGAAAAGCAAGGTTACCTCCAACCTAGGTGGGGCCTTTGGGCAAATTAGAAAAAATGCCTCTTCCTTCAGGGGCCCCACAGCGGGACGTGAAGCTCAGCAGGGAGGACAGGCTAGTAGGTTTCAGTACCCCCCTCCCAGCTCTCACCTCACCCCCTTCTGACCAGGTACCCTTGGACAGTGCACAACATGCGCATCACACACAGTGGACCTGGTGAGAGGCAGGACGTCTTAACAACCTCCTTGGGGCAGCCCATTCAGCATCACCCTAATCAAATATAAAACCAGGTTTATTCATGACCAAGGCACAATAAAGACCAAGGGACAGGAGACATCCTTGACCTGAATTTCAGGCCTAGCCCTAACTCCCAATCCAATCTTGAAAGACCATCCCTTTCTACAACCTTCCTGTCTGTACTGTTTAAAGTTTTATAGTTGTGTATCACTTTTATAATTAGAAGACCAAATGACAAAAGTATCTTGTCTATTAGAATTGAGTTTGCCCCAGTTTGTTCCTCAAAACAATATAAAGTAGCTTTATGTTCTTTTTTTAATGTTCATTTATTTATTTTTGAGAAAGAGAGAATGAGCAGGGAAGGGGCACAGAGAGAGGGAGAGAGAGAATCCCAAGCAGGGTCTGCACTGAGCCAGATGAGGGGCTCCATCCCACAAACCGTGAGACCATGACCCGAACCAAAATCAAGAGTCAGACACCCAACCGACTGAGCCACCCAGGTGCTCCAGCTTTATTTAAAAAAAATTTTTTTTTAAATTTTTTTTTTCCAACATTTATTTATTTTTGGGACAGAGAGAGACAGAGCATGAACGGGCGAGGGGCAGAGAGAGAGGGAGACACAGAATCGGAAACAGGCTCCAGGCTCTGAGCCATCAGCCCAGAGCCCGACGCGGGGCTCGAACTCACAGACCGCGAGATCGTGACCTGGCTGAAGTCGGACGCTTAACCGACTGTGCCACCCAGGCGCCCCTATTTTAAAAATTTTTTAAATGTTTATTTATTTTTGAAGGAGAGAGACAGAACGTGAGTGGGGGAGGGGCAGAGAGAGAGGGAGACACAGAATCTGAAGCAGGCTCCAGGCTCTGGGCTGTCAGCACAGAGCCAGATGCAGGGCTCGAACTCACAAGCTGTGAGATCATGACCTGAGCTGTAGTCGGACGCCCAACCGACTAAGCCACCCAGGTGCCCCACCAGCTTTATAATTTTAAATGTAACACGAACAGACCACTAAGAGAACTATTATAAATGAGACTGATTTCCTGGACCATCTGGACCAGAGAATAGGAAACTGAGACCCAAAACTTCCTCCCTCCCACCACGGCTTATCCTCCCAAAGGTCTAAGACACAGCTTAGCAAATAAGGTCCCCCTCATTAGGACACGGAGGTCAGTAGCAGAGGGCAGCCCAGGGACTTTCAGATGGGAAACGCACTGAGGTCCATTAGTAAACATGAGACTCCAGGGTCCCTGTGGTTTGTCCTCTAGACAGCATCTGACCCCACCCTAGCGCCAAGCGTCACCCACGTTCCCCCCAAACCTCACCCAGAGCCCCCTCATGCTCAAGCCCCACCCTAGAGAGGGTCAGATAGGGAGGAAGGTATGGGATGAAGTGTGAATATCTGCAGTACCTCACTTGCAAATACACGAAGCCGAACAATGACTTGGGGTTTAGGCCTTGTCAAAGTCTATGACATATGACTTCGCCAACCATCTCCAAATGGACCATTCTGGACCACACCCTCCCATTTCCCCTATGGCTCTTCATTACCTTGTTTTGACACACACCCCCTCTCTATCCCACTGCTGCCATCCACCCCAGGCCTCCCCAGGCCAGTCTGGATCTCTGGGCCCTCTTCCCTTCTTCTGTCCTCAACCTACCTTTAGCCAGCACACCCACCAGCCCACCCTGTAACTGTCCCCAAGGCAGAGCTCCTCACCTAACCCTACCCCAGAGCCTTCACCCACATCCACGTTCCCCGTGCCCCAGCCCATGTCACCATTCAGGTGCAGCTCAGATCAGCCCCATAGCACCGTGGAGACCTGGGACACCCCCAGCAGGAGCACACTGGACTGTGGCCTGGTCCCCTGCCCTCAGTCACAGACAGTCCTCTACTGAGCTGGGGGCTTCCCAGGCAGGGCAGGGAACACCTCCCTCAACGAAAGTGCTGGGTAAGGGGGAGGCCCAAGGTGCCACAGGGTAACCCCAGGAAGATCCTTCTCTGTGTCCACTGCCCCCTAAGACAGGGGTGGGGGAGGGAAGGGGCTCTTAACACTATAAATGAGTGAGTGTGAAACAGGAAGAAACAGGGCTGACCACATGCTGGGTGGGAGTACACAGGTCTACTGACAGACTCCCAGGCAGCAGGAGCGGACAGAACAAGAGTCAGGTACCGGGACCCTCAGAAGGGTTGAGGGCTAGCCCTGGCCCTGGGGAGAGGGACAGAAGGCTGCTTGACTATCTATCCCGAGTTGCCCCAGAACCTGATGTGCTCACTCACCCAGGAGGAGAGACTTGGTGGGCTCCCTTGCACCCTGGAACTAGCAGCCCTGGAGAACAGGGACCCGAACCTGCCATCCCCCCAGGTGGCCCCTGGAATGGAGAAGCCAGAAGATAAGCAGGCCCCTTGCTTGCTTGCTGGCCCCTGAAAGGGGAAGTGGTCTGCGCTGATGGGGTGGAGGTGAGCAGACTGGCAGGGCAGGGGCTAGAAAGGACCAGCCGCAAAGGCTCTGGCCTCCAATTTCATGTGTGATCTCAGCCTCCCCAACTATATAGTCAGACAACATATAGGAAGATTCCCTGACTCAGCCTCTCCTCTCCAACTCACAGAGAACATTCTAACCCACTTATATGACCCAGCCATCCCTGTCTAAAACAACAGAAGGTTGTGATTATGGAGTGCTTACCATCAGGCACTGTGTTAAACACAGTACACGGATTGTTTCCTCATGACAGTCTAGAAAGTGGATGGTTTTTTAGCCTACTTTACAGATGAGAAAAAAACAAAGCCTCAGAAAAGTTAAGTAACCTGCCTAAAATAACACAGGAGCCAGAATCTGAACAAAGGGCTGCCTGGGCCCCTCTTTCTACTCATCTCCTCATAGGGCACAGTGCAGAGACAGGCAGAAAGCAGGGCAGATTCAGGGAGGTCAGGTGGGCAAGAGAGAAGGAGCAAGCTAAGAAGGGCCTTGAAGGCTATGCTAAGATACTTGTCCTTGCTGTCCAGACAACAGGAAGCACCCTCCTGGGTGAGTACGCAGGGTGCTTCGGGGATGCATCATGGGGCAGGCAGATAGTCAGGCGCACTGGGGTGCCTACCACTGGGAGACTGGGAAATTCACATAACTTCTAAGTCTCTGTTTTACCATCTGTATAATGGGGATTATGACAGCTCCACCTTGCAGGCTTCGGAGGAATAAACGTATGCCGTCGAAATACAGCCCAAATCTGACCAGTTCTCACTCCCCAGTGACTTCCCACCTCCCTCAGACTAAAAGCCAAAGCCAGCACATGGCCTACCAGGGTCCATGGTCTGTCCCTACTGCCTCTGTCTCCTTCCTGCTATTCCAACCCACTCTGTGTGCTCTTACCTCAGATTTGGGCACTGGCGCTCCTTCTGCCTGGAATGCTTTTCCAGACATCTGATGACTCACTCCCATACTTTTTCCAGCATTTTCTCAAATGCAAGACCATCATTCCCTGAACACTCTACCTAAAAATGTGCCCCTATGAGTCCCTGATCCTGTGTGATTTTCAGCATCTCACTTATCACTATTGGATTACATATTTGGATGCCACTTATCACTGTTGGATTACACTACTGTATTACATATTTATTTGTTCATTGTCAGTATCCTCAACTGGAGGACAAGGGCGCTGTCTCATTCACAGCCCTATCCCCAGCGGCTAGACGCGTTCGGCCACTGGAAGAATGGATGAATGGATGTCCACATAGGCCTGGCTCACCTCAGTCAGGTGAGTTTGGGACAGGGGCCTGTGACACGGGTAGGGAGAGGGATGGTTGGACGAGGCAGGTGTCAAGGTTCAGACCGGAGTTCTAGGAGTCAAAGATTCAACTCTGAGGTTCCTTGCCCCCCTCTGTGGCTAGGCTTGCCCTTTTTCTCCACCTGAGGCTGCCCTAGCTACTTCCTGCTGTGCTGGCCTGATAAACACTGCTCGGGGAGCCCTCACCCACAGAGAGGAAGTGCTGACTCTTCAGACCCCCTCGTGCTGCCCACCCCTCAACCATTCTCCAGAGCAGGTGAGAACCTCCCTAGACTTCCAGGAGTCTCAGAGACCAGGCCCCCCCTCTCTGCCATGCCTACCCCTTCCATGACTAACACCCAGAGGGGTTCAAAGGGCCTCCACCCTCCGGCTCCTGCCTCTTACTCCTTACCCATCTCATTCCCTCCACTCCTGCTGCCTGACACTTTACCTTCAGGTCTTTGCTTATACTGTTCCCTCTGCTTGGAACATCATTCTCTACTTTGCCTTTCAAGTCCAAGTGTCACGTGCTCTGGGGAGCAGTCTCTGGCTCCCATGGCCACAGTCCTGATCACATTGGGATGTCACTATCTGTGATTGTGTCACATATACACACACACACTCTCACGCCAGACCTGGCTGGGTGTTCCTCGAAAGCAGGACCAGGATCTGATTACCCTGCATCCTCTACTACCAGCCTGAGGTTGGCACACAGTGAATTTCTGTTGACTGAATGAGCATCTCCCAATTTTATACACAGAAAGCAAGTAGCCCAGGCAAGTGATGACTTGCCTGAGGTCACACTGCCATCATTGGCCAGAGTGTGGCTAGAACCTGGCTTCTGGCCTCCTAAATCAGGCACTTCTCATTCCCCTTGTGCTCACCCAGTTATAGCTCTAACCTCCTGTCTACTACACACCCAGCCCTGCCTTCCCCCAGCTTTCCACACCCCCCAGCCACCTGCCCCTTAGGCACTTAGGAACCACCTTATCCAACCCTCCCCTCTTCCAGAAGAGGAAAGTGAGCCCTAGAGAGGTGCAAGAAACTAAACTAACCAGTCAGGACCAGGACCTCGGCCCCCCAGACTGAACCCCTCCGTCCTTCCACTAGCCTGTTTCTTGGAAGAACTGGGAGGGACAGTCCCCTCAGGTAACCTCGAAGTTACTGGAGCAACCCCCCTACTCCACATCGGCTAGGCCAGCCCAGCACTGAAAGATGTGGGTTTTCAGGCCACTGGCAGTAGAGGCAGATGAGTGTCCTGGTTCACGTCCTGAAACAGAAACTGGAACAGAACCACTAGAACAACTAGATGCTCCCTGAGTCTTTGGTCTCCCTAGACTTAGCACATCCATCTTTAGAGCTGAGGAGACAGGAGGAGGAGGAAGAGCCCCAGTCTGAGGGGAGAGGCAGGCCTTCAGCTGAGGCTCTGGCACCCCTTCAGCAAGCAAGACGGACCCCACCCCAAAGCCGTCCTGTTGTCATCTGGCAAAGCCCAGTCCCCACCCCTGCCCTCCGGGAGGCCCCTTTCTCCCCACCAGGCTGCTGGGGTGGCTTTGGGGAACAAACTATGGTATTTCAGCTGCAGACTCACAGCGGCCTGCCTGGATGAAGGTCCCCACTCAAACAGATAAAAGCCTTACCCAGGAGGCACCTGGGTGGCTCAGTTGGTTGAGCGTCTGGCTGTTCATTTCGGCTCAGGTCGTGATCTCATGGTTCATGGGATAGAGCTCCGTGTTGAGCTTTGCACTCATAGCACAGAGCCTGCTTGGGATTCCCTCTCTCCCTCTCTCTCTGTCCCTCCTCTGATGGCTCTCTCTCTCAAAATAAATAAGTAAACTTAAAGGAAAAAAAAAGCCTCACCCAGTTCGCATATCAAGGAGTGCAAAGCCAGGCACTTCCTACTCCAATACACCGGGACATGGAATGCTAACACCTGCACGCAGGCAAAATCGCAGGTCCTCCAAGGACGCGTCTGGGCCCAGGAGCACACACGTTCACACACGGACACACGCACGGTGCCTGCCCAGAAGGACGTGGAGCAGAAAGGAGATGGGAAGCACAACCGAGGAAGGAGCTTACCCAGTCAGGAAGTCTTCCAGGAGGAAGGCACTTCCCTCATGGGGAGGAAACAGGTCTCCTCCCCACGAGGCAGCTCCCACTCTCATGCCCAAGGCCCTTTGAGGGCAGCTGATGTGCCCATAGGCTCAGATGGGCACCGGAAGGAGTGGGTGGGGTGGCAGCATTGTGAAATATTCAAAGGCCCTGAGCCAAGGCCCGGCGTCCCTGCCCCAAGGAGGGGCAGGGTGCCTCCCTTCTGGCTCCCAGGCTCAGGTCTCTGTCCACCACTCTGTCAGGGCCCTTGAGCCTGGCTCTGCCCTCCAAGACTGGACCTGGGCCTGCTGAGCCACATTCCACGTTGGCCCCGGGAGGACCTGGCTCCCCCAGCAGTGTGACCCAGACCTTGCTCTGTGACCCAACCAGCCATCAGCCCTCCCTGGGCCTCCCCTTAACCCCATCCTGGTATCCAGCACGACAGCCCCACTGCCAGCAAATGAAGAGGAGTCGTGGCCCCTGTCCATTCCCTCCCCATTCTCCACCAAGATGGCTATCTCTTCCGCTACCACCTAGTCCCTTCCAGGGTCCGGTTCTCAGATTTCTTGAAAGGCGACAGCTGGGTGCACATGCTGGGGGTGGTAGGTATAGACAGCACACAGAACCTGGGGGCCAGCTGTGCCACAGGCCTTCAGAAGCAATGCTGAGAAACTCCGGGCCTTGTCTGTCTGGTACCAGCCGGCAAGGTGTGGCACAGGACTCAGCCTCAACTTAGAGTCTACCCAGCCCAATTCGAGGCTTTGCAGGCTCTTGGAACCCAGATTTTTGGAAATTCAGAGGCTGGGAATCGCCAGCACACAAAGCTCTAGAATCCTTGAATCCCCAAAGCCTAGAATCTCAGACTCAGAATCCTAAAATCCCAGCTGCTCAATGTGAGGAGAGGGTGGGTGGGAGTGAAGCGGAACGAAGAAGGCTCTCTACCCCACCTCACCTGCTCTGTTTGATTGGTTCCTGTCCTGATCTGTCCACACCTAAAGACTGCTGTGGAAGCTGCTGCTTCTTGCTCCCTCTCTGAAGATCGAGGGACGCTGAGTTCATTGAAGTGATCAGTCCAAAGCCTCTCACTGAACCAGAGGTCAGGGACAGGACTCCAGAGCCCTGGCCCTGGCATTTTGTGGAAAGGAGGTAAAGGGTGAAGAGGATGTCCAGGAGCAGGGCAGTGCCCTCTCGGGCAGTAAGGAAGGAAGCAAAGGAGACCCAGGCATACGGAATAGCAAGATGCAGTGACAGCTCCCCCTTCCTGGGGGCTGAGCTGCCCCAGGACTGGCCCGACCAGGCCAGACTCCCCCAGGAGCCCCGAGCAGCTGAGATCCCAGGTTGTGACCTCGAGTTCCTTGCCCTGGGAATGGGGACAGAGGAGTAGCAGTGAGAGGGCCCAACCCTCCTCTTCCTCCCCCTTCCACACACGTTTTTTGCCCTCACAATGAAGATAATAAGGAAGAAGAAGATTTTGCCACATTTCTCCCTCCTGTCATCTGAGTAGGGTGGCCTCTTGACCCCTGAATCGTCCTCTGGACCCCGCTGGTACTGAGCACCACACTGTTGACCACAGCTGGTGCCTACTTCTTGGCTCTCAGCTCTGGAACCATGTTTCCCAGGTTTGTTCATCCAGTCACTGACATCCAGTCGTTCCATATCCCAGGCACCTTAAGAGGACTCAGGTTCTCGGTTCAGTCAGGGAGAAAGATCTGGACCCTGTGACAAGGCAGGTGGGCAGTGTCCGAGGGAAGCTCAGGGCTTCAGAGGCCCAGGAGACCCTGACCAGGCCCCAGGTAGGGAGGTGGACTGCAGGCCTCAGAGCCTCTGCCTGGGTGCCAGCTCTAGCTCTCCCTTTCCTCAGCTGAGAGACCACACGGGCAAGTCACTTAACTTCTACTGACCTCAGTTTCTTCATCAGCAAAATGAGGGCTGGGGGAACCACTGTATTCAACAAAGCCCAGGGCTGCCGGGACAGGATGAGAGCAGTGAGCAGGTCTCCAAGAGATGCTCATCATCCCAGAGGCGGGCCCGTGGGGGGGCTCAGGGCTTGCTAGCGGTCAGTCCCATCTACAAGCAGGATGCCCTTGCAGGCATGCCATCCTCACAGCTGGGTGCCAGCAATGTCACGTGACCAGGTGGCCCTCTACTGCCTGCGACCCAGACTAGGAGCTCCCAGGGTAGAACGGGGTTGGGATCTCCTCTGTCTGCAGTGTCTCCCGGTGCTCACAGTTCTCATTGTGGAGAGGGAGGAATTCAGGCTCCCAGCTCTTCTATGTAATGGATGGTCTCGGGCAAATCACTTTACCTTTCTGGGCCTGTTTCCTCATCTGTAAAATGGGAATTGGCACATACTCCAAGAGAACTGTTGAGGATTAAATCGATACCAAAAAAATGCTTCCACAGTACTCGGCACGTACTAAGCCTCCAAGAAACAGCAGCTACTGCCACTATTATCACTACCATTAAACAATAATTCTGTTATCGAACTGGTCACTTAATTCCACATCCTGTCCCACCCACTCTGATTTTCCCGATGGCTGGGACAGATGTCCTCATTACAGGACAGACCTTCTATGTTCCAAAGGCTGAGACAGGGAAAAATTCCACAGGAAGGTCATGTGGAAGACCAACCATGCACTGCCCCCCTCCCCCACCCCCAGCCGTCCCTGACACCCGGGGTCATCTGCCTCTTTGGGCCGTCCTCCCCGGAGCCCTCATTGGAACGTACAGGTCTGGGGGCCTGATGGCAGCAAGGGTAAGTGGCCAAGATAGCCTCTCTGATCAGGGCTGGGCGTTCTGGTGTCGAGTCAGCAGAAGGCCCTGAGCTTTGTGGGCATTGTACTCGTAGGGGATCTCTGAGGGCCCTCATATCCTCGTGCTTAGCACAGAACCCCTTCCTGAAATATGAAACACCCCTCTGTGCGGGGCTGTGAAAGGGGATGAGTCCAGGCAGACTGAGACTGGAGCAGGGGGTGAGAGGGGCCACCCAAGGGACTGGACTCTACTCCTAAGCGAGGGCTGCGTCTGCTTGGCTGGGGTCACACTCTGCTCAAGGCTGCCTTGGCCACCATCCAGGGGAAAGCCCCTCACTGAGTGGGACCCTGGACTGAGCTCAAGGAGTAAGGTCAGGCTAGGGGAGAGGAAATCAGGCCGAAGGAGGCAAACAAACTCCTGGGTCCTGATCCTGCCTCTACCACTTATTTGCTATGATTTAGGCAAATTACTTAACCTCTCTATGCCTCAGTCTTTTTATCTGCAGAATGGTACTTAACTTCTGGGGGTTCGGGAGGACGAAAGTGGTTAATATACATGAAAGTGCCTATACCAGTGCTATGTGCCTATTTACTGACATCTTTCTCGCAGATGTGATTACTCAGCTCTTTCTCAGTCTCTTCCCCTATGTTACAGGAAGGTGATCCCTGTCTCATGGAACGATGTGAGGTTAAATAAAAAGCACAAATGTGCAGCGTCAGGCACATGATAGGTACTCACATCAAGGAGAGCTCCCTCCCTTTCCCTCTTCTTTCCCCATGAGGGCTCAGACCAGGAGTCGGATCAGTCCTGACCCCCACCAAGGCTCAATGTGTGATCCTGGTCTGATCTCTGACCCTTGGCTTGTCTCTCCATCTGTGAAAAAAGCTTCTGGGCCAAGTGGTCTCTGAGTGTCCGTGACTATATTATCTGCTCCCACCTCCGCTCCCTCCTTCCTTTTTCATTTCCAGCTCATGTCCTACAGCATCCCCTCTTGCTTCAACAGAACCCTCGAGAGCCTAAATTTGGGTGGAGGGACAGCTGGTGGGCAAGGGGTATGAGCCCTCAAGCAACCCAGGGCCCATCCCAGACGCCCAAGGGTTAAGATCCAGAGTGAAGGGCGGGGGATGGGGGGTGAGCGGCAGGGTCAGTGCTGGACAGGCGGGCCTGGAGCCCAGGGCCTGCCTCCCCTCCCCCCACCCTGGGAACAGAGGCTACTTGTTTGGGCATCAGCCGGCTGGCTTTGAGCTTGGCTAAAGGAAGAGAGGGGTGGGGAGGGGAGGGCCCCAGAGAACAGAAGGGACTCCCCGGTCTTCAGCTGATGCCCTACTCTGACACTAGGCTAGTTTACCACTAGCCCCTAGGACTCTCAGAGGCCCCTTACCCCTCTGAACTGACCCCTTCCCTCTAGGTTCTCTCTTTTCTTCGTTCAAACACTCACTGCCACAGACAGGATTTAGACTCAGGCCCAATTCTTACCCCAGCAGTCTCTCTCTGGAGCATGAGACGAAGACTTATCACCCCATCCTGCAGATGGAGAAATGGAGGCTCTGAGAAGTTTGGGGACTTGCAGGGTCATGTAGTGTTTGGTGGCTATATAGGGACTACCCCACATCCCAGTCATCCCCATTGCTCTGCAGGCCCCTTCCCCACAGAGCTCCAAGGAGATCTTTCCTAAGCTGTGCCCCTAAGCAGGACTGAAAGGCTAGGCAGGAGGAGGAAATAAGCAGCCCACCTGTGAAGTCCCGAAGGACCTAGGAGATTTGGATGGGGAGAAAATTTCTAGGGAAAGAGGGTGGGGAAGACAAGCAACGTGCACAAAGGGCTGAGGTTTCAGGTGCACAAAAGTATGGCTGGAGCCTGAGAGGTGGTGGGTGTGCGGCTGGGGCTGAATGGGAGGGCCTGAATGCCCCCAATGAAGCGTGGGGGCAATCTGGGTCCCTGGTGGCCTCTGCCCACTTCCACCTCACCTTTTGCCCTACTCTTGTGAGCAAGTGGCGAATAGGGAGGCAGGGTCTGGACAATCCCTAACCAGCCATGGAACACAGGGATGAGTTCTCTCTACACCCAGCTCCAGCTACCCCTTCCAGTCACACCCATCTCCTTGCCATTTCTCATATATACCATGAACGTCCCTGCTTTTGCACAAGCTGTGCTGTCCTCTGGAAGGTCCTTATCTTTGTTAATTGCCAGTTAACTGCCAAGGCCCATTCCAGTCATCTCTTCTTCCCTGGGCCTCCAAGAGTCCCAGTCCCTGATTCTACCTCAGTACCTGTCTGCACTTGTCTCTGTGACTCTGTAATGAGCTTGCTGGGAGGTCTCCCCTAACCTGGACACTCTCTGCTCTCCAAGGACAGACATCCTGGATGCCTCTGTCTGGACTTTGGTGCTCACTCAGCACACAGTCAAGTCCTTTCTGAGCACTTCCACAAATCTGTACCACCTTGTAGCACCTCCCCACCCCCAACCAAGCCTGGAGATCAGGGAAGCCTCCTCCAGGACCGGAACTTTGGAGGAGGGAAATGCATATGCCAAAAGCCGCACTATAATGGCTCCTGACCAGAGTTCCCCAAACACCAAAAAACCACCCTTGGAGATCTGGGACCAAACACCCACCCTATGCCCCCCAGGCTGCACTCCAAGCCAGCTCTCTCCAGTGCCAAAACCCTCTCCCGGCTTGACCCCATTCAGTGAACACACACCTCCTCTTTTTCCAGGAATTGGGCCAGGTAGGGGCTCTTGGGACGTCACGCCTCCATTTACTGGTGGGGAATTGAGGCGCAGAGACCGGAAGTAGTCTGCCCAAGGTCACTGGAACCCCAGGTACAGGGCACAGGATCACACGAATGCTCAGAGCTGTAAGGGTCTCCGCGCTCAACGAGACGAGAGCCACTGGACCCTTCATTTCACACAGATGAGAAAAGCAAGGCGCCAGAGGCTGGCTGGCTCCGGCTCCTGGGAGCCTTCATACCAAAGGACTAAGAGCTGGAAGTCCCCTCTCCCGCCGGTTCGCGCTCCTCCCCTGCCACCTCTGGCCCGACCACGCATCCTCAGGAGGCGACCCTCATCCCTATCACTAGACAGAGACGACAACTGACAGAAGAAACACCCGCGGAAGTGGACGCCGAGGGCACGGTCGGAGTGCGGCCTCGGCTTTCCCTTCTGCGAAATGGGGAAACGCCGGACAACACCTGCCGAAACGGCGGCGGACGGAAGAGGCCCCAGCAGCCGCACTTACCTGTTCTGGGCGAAGATTCCACGTGCGGACCCGGGGACCGGGGTCCCGGCGCCGCCACGGACTCAAGCCGCCGTAAACTCGCGACCGCAAGCGGGGCGCGCCCACCCCGCCGGGCGCTTCCGCCCGCCCCCACGTGATGCCCCGGGGAGCGGAGGGCGGGGAAGGCACAGGGACCCGCCCCCTCTTCGGCCCCGCCTAGTAGCGATCTTTGAGTCCGCTGGCCTGGCCCGCCTAGCGGACAGGTCAGACTGTGCGTCTCCCCAGCCCCTCTCGCTGCTTGCATGTCCGTCTGTCTCTTGAGGCTCAGGTCTACCTCCACCACCCCAACCGCTGTGTCTCCATCTCTTCCTGAGGCTCCCTGCCTCTTGCCACCCTTCTCCTGGAGACTCTACACCCTCACTCCCACCCCTCACTCCCACCCCACTCCCGTCCCAGGGGTCCAGACCCCCAGGGTGGAAAGGGGCTTTAGGAGGCAGGACGACCTAGGGTCCTGACCTCCTCCTCCTCCTGGAAGTCCTTTCGCACCTCATTCTCTGAGGATATCCCACTTCCCTCCCTAGGCACATGTCCCCATGGGGCAGGCTGGTGGGGAAGAGTCCTACCCAGTCAGAGAGCTCAAGGATCCCTTGGCAGAAGGCTACCTACAGCCTGAGGTCCTGGAACCAAGGCATCTTCATTGGCCAAGACTGGGAGATTTCTGCCTATCCTGCCAGCACATACACAGATGAGGGCCCTGGGTTTAGCAGGAATTCCTGGGTCCTGGGTCCCTGTCACCTCTGGAGCCAGCCAAGCCAAAGACCTTAACTTCTTAACTTCTCTATGCTTCTATTTCTCCAAATGCCTGATGGAGATACTTGGAAAAACAGCTCTCACCAAGATGGGACGTGGGGATTGACTCTGAAATTAGAAGTCATTAATTTGAGCACCTACTACATGCCAAGCCCAGTGCTGGGCATCTTATTCTTTTTACCTAAATCCTCATACCTCTCCTTGAAGGCAAAAAATCATCACCCAGGTTAGGGATTAGAATATGAAGCTCCAAGTAGTTCCAGGACTTGTTCAAAGTTACATAGCCAGTATTGGACAAGCCTGGGATTGGAACCCAAGTCTTGGTGAGTTATAGAATCTCTTGCCAACCCTTCACTGGACATTCACCCTGCCCCTCTAGCAAAGAGTTGATGCCACGTAGGCTGTGTCTTCCTGACAAGGCTAAGGCAAGTCATTTCCCAGGAGGGGAGGACAGGACCAAACCTTGGAGAGAACTTCCCAGCCCCAAATTCATATAGGATGTAGAAACATCAGAAAAGGGCAGAGCGCAGAGCCTTCCTCCCCACCTGATAGCAGGGATGGCCCTCAGGCAGCAGAGGTACCTGGAGGCCACAGAGAACAGGTGAGGTCCAGGCATCCCTCTAGGTCTCAAAGCCTAGAGCTCCAAGCAGCCAGATGGAACACAGTACCAGGGACTGGTATCTGACCACTGGCAAAGGACCGGGAGCCCCACCTTTTCTGTTAACACAGGTGTGAGGTCTTCAAAGTGACCTAGGGAAGGCTCAAATCACAGGACCTAGTCCCTCCACTGCACTTGAGTCTGATGACCGTCACCCTCAACCCCCAACCTTCCATCCTCCACTCTGAGGCCCACAGCCCTGTGGTCTGAGACCCAGGAACCTCTCCCCCTTCCTTATGTGATGACTGGAGAGTGTCAGATCCTCTACCAATGCAGGTGGTACCAAAGGGGCCTCAGGCTGAAGGTCACACAGTAGAACCTCACCCTCGGAACCCTGAACCAGGGCTTCCGGCCAGACCTACTTCTATTAGAGCAGTGAATGGTAGCCAAATAGTCTGGAGCAATGAACATGTAACAAGGACAGGTGAATGGATGAGTGAACTAAGGAACAGACACAGGAAAACAGAACACACCATGGACAGGAGGAAGGGGTGACGACCTGACACATACTCCAGCTACACATGGGGAAATGAGGGGATGTCTAAAGGGGCAAAGGCCAGGGGATTAATAATAAAATTAACAAAATGAACCCTAGAACAAGGGGATTAAAGGCGACGGTGGTCAGTGGTCATGCCCGGGCAGGTGGGAAACAGGCACAGCGACGAGCCAGCTGAGGCTGTGGTATCGTTTATTGGGGCTGTGTCCAGTGGGGCCGCAGCGCCAGCCTGGGCCCCAGCCCAGCGTCCCTAGGAGGCGCAGGCGGTGGGGGAGGGGAGAAAGCGCGGGAGGATCCGCCACCCCTGACCCCACTCCATCTTGTCTAGGTCCCTGCGGTGGTGCCACAATCAGGTGAGCGAGGTGTCGTCGTCGCTGCCCTCGCCGCCCGCGCCGCCCGTGCGCTCCTCCCGGCTCTCCGTCACCGCGCTCTCATCGATGTTCTCCAGCGAGTCCGCGTGCTGCACGGAGAGCTCCGACAGCGCCAGGCTCGGCAACGGGCTCTGCTCCGGGTGTAGCCACGGCTTGAAGTGCGGCTGATGTTTCTGCTTCCACTCTGGGTACTTGACGCACGCCTTGTACATCTTCTTCATGGCCTGGGGGGGCCGCCACACATCCGAGTCAGGGGTGGACACGGCGTGGGGCTGAGTCTTCGCCACTTCCCGGCCTGCGCCCTCCAGTGGCTCAGTCCCCCGCTCCCGGGACCCTGACTCTAGCCCATTTCATAACTCCGCCCCTCAGCCCTGACTCCGCCACCCCTGACTCCCAGTCTCCATCCCTGACCCACCCCCTCAGCCGGAACCCTCTCCCGCTGCTTACATACCCCAAAGTCCCAAGGCCACTCACCTTGGGAGCCAGGAACTGAGAAGATTTATTCACTACCCACTTGGGTAAGGAGCCTATGAGAGCAGGGAAGAGTAATGAGGAGAGAAGGGAAGAAGCAGCCTCAGGGACCCAGCTCCCTCCAAACATACATATCAACCTATTCCTTCCAGCCTGGGGCTTCCAAGGAGGCTACCCTCTTCTCCATGGGAGGGGAGGAGGCTGTGAGGCAAGTCCTGTAAGACTTCATCATCCTCACTCTTTCTTTCTGTCTCAGACCAAGGTCCCCAGGCTCAATTTTGTCGTATCCCCTCCCCCAAACCCACCTGCTATACCCCTCCTGTCCCTCTGCTAAGCCCCAGAGCATGGAAGAAAACCACAGGGTCCTAAGTGACCACAGGCTACAAGTGGGTTGAAATCCTGACCCACCAAACTCCTGCCTGTCACCTCCCCTCCACTGACATTCTTTCTCATACCCAACCTGTGAATGGCCCTGATGCTCTACCCCGCCTTCTACCTGTCCTCCCAAGCCCCCTACCCCAGGCAGCCTAGCTGCTACATAGGCCTCTTGGCTAAGCTCCCCATCCTGGGCTCACCTGGAATCCATAGTTGGTAGCCCAACCATCCACCCTGTCTCATTCCCAAATGTCTGCTCTTGCCTCTGACACCCAGCACACTCAGTCAGTGAGGTGCTAGGGAGCCCTGGGCCTACATCACTGGGTGCTTGGTGGGGTTGGGGCACACCCGGGCAAAGATGTTCAGGGATTACCCGTCCTCGAGACATTCACCCATTCACTCACACTCCACATCCACTCCATGACACTTACTCTGGGCCAGCCCCAGGGACCCAAAGAGCAACTCACTGTCTGAGACGCGACAGTGTACCAAATGCTCTGCTAGAGGGGAATGGGCCTGCGAGCATGGAGCCAGTGGTAACTCTGGGCATCAGGGACAGAGGAGGTGACATGTGAGGCAGTCCTGGGGGCATGTGTAAGGGAGGAGAGATGTTTCTAGGATGAGGGAAAAAGCTGCCTAGACAGGGAGGTGGGACGGTGTAAGGTGTGAGGAAGAACTGGGAAATGTGGGGAGGGGGCTTAGACTTCACTCTGAGGGCAACAGAAAGTCACAGAAGAATTTGAATTAGAAGAGAATCATGAGGAAATGCATGTTTGGGAAAAATCCCTCTGTAGCTGTATGGACAGAGAAGGTCGTTGACTACGGAGAGAAATGACAGATTCAGGAGCTGTTTAGAAGGTACAATCAATAAGAATTGGTGGCCAGACCTGGGAGCTGAGCAGAGGGCATCCCAGCCAACCGCCAGGTTCTTGGTATGGGTGACTAGGGGGAGGTTTAGGAGAAGGGGAAAACTAGGAGGGGAGATAGTTCATAGTTCAGCTTTGGACACAGTGAGTCTCAGGTCCCAGAAGACATCTTAAGGGATGAGTCCAGGAGGCCAATGGCCACAGGGATCTGGTTCCCAGCAGAGAGAGACATGTCAGCTGGCCACAGAAGTCTTGGGAGTAACTGAACCTTCCCAAGGGGAAAGCCTGGAAAACTCAGGGCCTCTGGGATGGGCAGAAGATGGGAGCTAGCAAGACAGACGGAGTGAAAGCAGACAGTAAGCAGGAAGCCAGTCAGAGCATGGAGGCGTGGGAGCCCAGGAAAAGAGCTCCAAGCTTTGTCATGGAGCAATGGCTACCACTTTGGCCTTTGCTTTTCAAACCAGTATAAAGTCTCAAATCTTGGTTCAAATGATATTTTGGTTGGAGATGCCCCAAAATACAAAACAGCTCCTAACATAGGCTCTTTTTGATCCCTACTGGATCAGGCCACATCTCCTGTGGTATAGGAAAGGATCCCATGATAAGCTGCCAGGGCCAAGCCCTCACCTTTGGGGTCCACCTGGGCCAGGTAGGTGATGACGCAGCTCTTGGGCCCCGTGCTCTGGATGAGGTAGCCCGTCTGGATGGACACAGCTCGGACCAAGTCTTTCCGAGGTGGGTATTTCTGGGGATGGAAGGCAAAGGGAGGTGAGACTGAGGGTTGGGACAAAAGAAGTGTCTTTATGAGCGCGCGCGCACACACACACACACACACACACACACACACACACACACACAGAGTCAGTTAGTTCACATCCCCTGGCATCCACTCCAGAACAGGCCTGATGTTGGGATAGGGAGAAAGGGAGGACTCAGTCTAGGTCACTGTTGCCTCTCAAGGTTTCCCTGTTCCCCTCAGGAAAGCCCTCAGTCTGGAGTCAGGGGTCATGAGCACATACATGGGCATTCACACATGCACTCATCTTTGCCCAGGCCAGCTGTACCTGCCTGTCTTGCCTGCTGTGGAGATCAAGGTGGCCCAGCCTCAGGGAAGTAAGAGGCCCTGCCTCTTACTACTTGCACCCCCTTTCCCAGCCAGCCCATCCCACTTGCCCACAGTGATGGCTCACGTCACCCTCTTCTCATCTGCCTGAGAGCTGAGCAGGGAGACAAGAGCCATTATTCTCACTATATAGTAAGGAAACTGAGGGCCAGAGAGCTTCGTGCCCAGACTGAAGTCACATGAAAGTCATGGTAGTAGCCAGAAGCCTCTTCCTGGGCCAGGCTTGCTGGCCCAGCCGTACCTGGGACCTTCCCCTGCCCACCCAGCAGGGAAGGCAGGTAGACTCACAGGATGTTTGACTGAGTAATTCATAATGATGTAATCAGTGCCCATGGGGAGCCAGGAGCGGAGGGTGATGACATCACGGTTCTTCAGGGGCTTTGGACACCTCCCTGTGGAGGGCAAGGGACAGTTCAGCAAGACCTCTGGCCTGCCTGCCTGCAAGGGAGGGCATAGCAGAAGCCAGGGACACAGGGATGCCTAGTTAATCGCCAGTCCCCCCTGATCCAAACAGATATACCCCCCACCCACCCACCAGACCACAATCCCAGAGCTGACACTAGGAAAGAGACAGAACCCTCTCCCTTCTTGTCACCAGCCATTCCTGCTCACAACCTCACACGGCCCTTACCTTGCTGGCCTGGCCTGTCTGTATATGTGAATGTGAATATATTATTGTGGGTGTGTGTATCAGAAAATGTGTGACTGTGAATATGTGGCATGTGGCCATGGAGTGTGTACATGACTCTGTGTGCATGTGTGTGGAGTGTGTATACATGAACATGGGAGTGCGTATGTGTTTGTGAGTGTACGTGTGTGTGCCCAAGGGTCTAGGAGTGGACAGAAATGTCAGGGAGGGCAGCCCTACATCTTAGCACTCAGGTCTCTGAGCAGCCTGGCCATGGGAGTGATCACAAGGAGGAAAGTTGGGAGAAGGAAGCTGGGCTGGAGGCCTGGATGGAAGCAGGGAGGCTAGGATCAGTGTTCTTGCGCCTGCTCACAAGAGTAATAGCCCACGTCAGCATTGACTGTTAAGCGGGCAATGTCGAAAGTCTCAATGACGTTGCTGTCCCACTTCTTTCGGTATTCAATGTCGTGTAGGACGTCATAGAGTGTCTCAGCTGGCACATCGCGGCACTCCATCCGGCACTGCAGACAGACACATGGGTTGTTAGGGTCACACAGGGCTAAAAGCCCCAGCCAGGAGACCAAAGGGCAGACAGGCAAGAAGGGGAGAAAGAACATCAAGAAGAGCTTAACTGTCCAGCCCTCCCAGAAGCCACCCGTGCGAGGAGAGAGACAGCCCCTGTATCCAGAGACCATCTCCCCCATCTCAGCTCCCACCAAACCTCCCGTTCCATCCCAGTCTCCTTTTCCAGGAAGCCTTCTTGAATGACCAGGCCAGACCTTCTGGACTCCCGTACACTAAGTCTCTATATCTATGCCCTCCCAGACCACTGATCTTCATGGGTGGAGGCTCATGGCTGACTCAGCGGAGAATCTGGTATGGTTACATGCTAAATGAAATGAAGGCATAAACAAACAAATACCTAAATGGATGCTTTCTTTCATCCATGGTACTCACCACCTGACCATACAATTTACCTTTTTTTTTCCCTCATCCAACAAATATCTTTGGATTTCTTACAGTTTTTAGCTCTGTCCTCAAAGAACTTTCCGTCTAGGGGAGAGAAGAGCCAAGGATCCCCTTTTTTATTTAACCCTCAAAACAACTCTGCCAGACAAAAAATGCAAAGAGGAACTTGAGGCTGAGAGAGGTTAAGTAACTTGACTAGGGTCACCCAGCTAGTAAGCAGCAGAGCTGGGATTTAACCCAGATCATATGTCTGGGAAGCAAGTAAAAACAGAACTAGGTTTTGCTAGGTTTGCACTCAGCAAGGTGAAACTTAGTTCACGTCCTTATTCGGTGATTGTTTTCACCCAAAAGCTCAAAGCCTAGGCTCAAGGTCCCCTCAGCAACTGGACAAGTTTTCTTATGTCGTTTAAAAAGGTCTCCCAGACCTGGGCATTCAGACAGTGCCACGGGAAACACATAGAAAGCAAACTTTGGTTTTCTTAATTCTAAAATTGGGCTGATACCTCCGAGTATTTCTGTGAGAGCAAAATGTGGTAATGTGTATAAAGCACTTAGGATAGTACCTGGCAGAAATAAAGGTAACACCTCCACTGGTGGCTGGAGAAAGAAGGGCGGGGATGGGGGGTGGGTGTAGGGAGAGAAGGAAAAAAAAAAAAAGGGATAGTACCTGGCATGTGGTGAGTGTACCTTTCAGTATCTCTGGGAGATCTTTCTACTTAAATCATTTCCTTATTGTAGAAACAGTACTATATGTTTTAGAAAGTTAGACATACAGACAGCAAAAAGAAAACCATCATATTCTCATCATTTAGAGATTGCCACTGTTAACACTTTAGTGATTGTTCTTCCCAAGCCTTTTTTGTGCATATTTCCCCCGAATGAGATTATTCTGTGCATTCCATTTTGTAGCCTTCAGGCAACAATCTCTACCATTTTGTTGCAGTTAATTTTCAGCACATCTAACACTCAGAGCATATTCACATTTCTCCAGTCGTCTCAACCAGGGCCCAGCAGAATGGCTCCTGTAAAGAAGCATGATGAGAGGAAGGGCCGTTTACCATCAGTGAGGTAGTGACCAGGGAACACACACCATCAACATTCACAGGCGCATCTAAGGAGTGGGTCTCAAGAAGTGTGCCCTTTGGGCCCCCAAAGAGACACAGAAATTTGCCATGGAGATGGGAACTCCAGAAGCTCACTGACACCAGGCTCAACAAAGCTGTTTGGGCCAAAGGAATAAGGAATGTTCCATACTATATCTGTGTGCAGTTGTCCAGGAAACTAACAAAGATGAAGATTAAAACAAGCTCTATGCCTTAGTTACCTGCGTACCCACATCACTTTCAAAAATTTACAGACAATTATGTGGATGAGAACTAATTGCTGATTTTCAAATAAAGATATAAAACTGCAAAAAGAAAAGACAAGACAGACAAAATCAAAGTTTGAGGACAGATTCTAGCCTGCAAAAACTCACTGTGTGAGTTTGAACAAATCACCTTCCCTCTCTGCTTTTCTGATCCATGAGGAAGGTTATGAGTCTAGATCCAGGCATTTAACTAACAGCCCCAATTCTAGTCCTGTGCAGAGCACAAAACAATCAGAGGTGAATCTGAGACCTGTCCTTGAGAGGCTTCTAGTTGAGGGAGGAGACCAACTTGAAAATGGAGAGGTGCCCTAAACTGCCCAGTGAGGGCACAAAGGAGGAGGTCAGTTCTGCAGAATGGAGGCAGGCACCTCTTCTCCACTAATATTCAAAAGGTCCTGGTTCCAGGTTTTCCTAGAGAAATTCAGGATTCTGGGGCTGGGTGAGATAAGATAAGCCTGGAACATCTTATTGTGACAGAAAGTAAGGACATACTCACAGAATGATAGGGACCTTGCCAAGCAGATACAGGAGCCAGAGGAAGGGCTCCCACTGACTGGGTGAGTGACTTGTCAGGGTCTGCCCAAGGCTTTGCCAGTTTTAGCACTGAAAATCCCACATCCTAGGAAAACCCTCCAACCCAGACAAACTAGGAGAACTGGTCACCTACCACAGGCTAAAGGTAGGACAACCCGAGTATCAAAATAGTGATAATCAGGGCACCTGAGTGGCTTAGTCAGTTGAGTGTCCCACTCAGATTTTGGCTCACATCATGATCCTGGAGTTGTGGGATCAAGCCCTACATCGGGCTCTGTGCTAAACATGGAGACTGATTAAGATTCTCTCTGTCTCCTGCCCCTCTCCCCTGCTTGCACATGCATGCTCTGTCTCTAACATACAAAATAGAATGAAAAAATAAAATAGTATAGTAACAGATTATTCGAGGCTCCTGGGTGGCTCAGTTGGTTAAGCGTCCGACTTCAGCTCAGGTCACAATCTTGCTGTTCATGAGTTCAAGCCCCACGTTGGGTTCTGTGCTGACAAGTTACAACTGGGTGTTGCCTGATAGAATGCAACGAAGAGAATACAGGCACCACTTAGGTGACATTTCTGCCAAAGATGCATAACCGAAATCCAGTCATTAGAAAAATCAGACAAACCCCAAATAAGGGACTTTTACAAAAGTCTCCCCTGCTGAGTGTCAGGGTTGTGAAAGTCAAGGAAGTACCCAGGAACTCCCATCACACCTAAGGAGACTAATGACACGTGTGAAGGAACGAGTGAGTGAGTGAGTGAGTGAGTGACTGAACAGAGTGAGGGAAGGGCTGGGATGGTGAGAAAGGCGTGGGGGAAGAAGGCAGAGGTCAAACTGGCAGCAGCAGCAGTAGCCGGACGACCTGTACTGAGCAGCTGTGTGGAGGTCTGGACGCTGCAGCAGACATTCAATGCAAGCTCACTCTTCACCCCAAATTATGAGCTGGCATTACTCCTGTGCTGTGCATAGAAGACTAGGGCTCAGGAGATTAAACAACCTGTCTGAATCAGACAGCAAGAAAGCAGCAGAGCAGGGATTCAAAACCGGATTTTCCTGTACTCTCAACCATCAAGGACCACTCACCTGTGGCTTCTGAGGAAACGAGAACTTCTCTATAGCCAAGCTGACTTGGCTTTACAAGTCCTCAGAGGTGTTATCCTGGGCAGTGAGTGTGTGGAGGGGCAGTGATGACAGAATTATGCTCTTGGGCTAGAACCCTACCTGGGACTGCCTCTTCCCTCTGGTCAGGCTCAGCGTGCACAAGGACCCAGGTGCACTCACGGCTGGGGGTTGGGTGCACCCTGAGGAGAGGCCCACACTGCCCAGACACCGCTCAGGGCCCTTGTGGCTTCAGGACCAAAGGCCTCCCTCTGAGATAGCAGGGAAGTAGGCGGGGCTTGCATGGCCACGAGACAGACCCAAGACAGACCTGGCAGTTGAGTGTAAACTTTGCATAACATTTCATCTTTACGCTCGATCTTAGCCAAAAGGCTGAGAAGCGATAACATTTCATCTTCAAAATAGGGTAACTTTAAAGGTTTCCCAGGCTGGTGGCAGGCTCTTGGGCAGGAAGGCTGGCAGTGGCGCTCTGCTGGCAGGGCAGGAAACCCTGGCTGGGGCGGTGGTACCGCAGGTGACAAAACAGGCAGGCTGGGTGGCTGGTCCAGAGAGCAGAGTGGAGAGTGACCGTGGGCGTCCTCATCCCGCCTGGCTCCCAGCCATGCTCTTTCCACAGCCCCCAGGAGCTAGGGGCCTATGCCAAGAGGGGTAGATTACATAGGGCATTGTTCCTGCCCACTGTGGCAGCTGCCACATCTGCGAGGTGTAATTCTAAGAGGCTTCAGAGGGATGGTGGGGGTAGCAGTGAGTCACTGGAGAGCACCTGGGGGGCAGGCCTGTGACTGGATCCCACAGCCATTGGGCCCTGGGCCAGTCAGTCACTTCCTCTGGACATCTGGGAGCTGCCCCTGCAAGCCAGAACTGAAGGGGGTTTGCTCTGGGTTGCTCAGTCAAGGAGCCATGCTGAGCTGCAAAACCCTCAAAGCCTGGTTACAGCGGGGAAGCTGACTTGCAGCTGAGAAAACTGTGGCCCAGAGGGAGCAAGTGACACCAGAGAAACTACAGACCATATTTCCCACATTCCACTCTCTCCAGCCCCAGGAGGTAGAAAACTGGAATTGCTCAGAAGCCCTGGGACCTGCACACCCTCAACCCTCAACACACTTAGTCCTACGGAGCCATGGTCAGAAGGGACTGGACAAGTGAAGAGGGCCACCAGGGAAGACTCTTGCAGGTTTTGAGCCTGGCAATCCCAGGTTCCCATTCCAGTTCCTTCCCCTTGGGCACAAGCTCCTGAGTCTTAGTTTCTTCACATGAAAAACAAGGATAATAAGAGTACTTATCTCATGGGGATGTTGTGATTCAATTAAACGAGATCATGTATGCAATATACCTGGCACATAGTAAATACTCAAAAAATAGTAGCTGTTAGGACTTCAGCTGGCTTCCATGAGCAGCCATTCACGCTTCCACAGGATAGGACCAGGTCACATTTGCATTTTGTGCCCTTTATGCTTCTCTGGCCTCATCCTGGGGCCTGCCTATTGGTCCATCCATTTATCTATCCACCACTTTCTTTCTAGAGTCTGCTATATACCAGGACACTGCAACTGGGCAGGAGGAACTTGGAGATGAGCCAGAGGCCCCAACAAGTAGCATGAGAGACAAGGACACAGAATCCCAGCAGAGAATGAGTAGGGGTGGGGGAGAGGGGCACAGTAACTGTGGGAGCAGAAGGCAACAGAGCCTAAAAGGAAAAGGGGCAGAAGTGCTGCAAGGGGAGAGAGGGCATTTCAGCAGAGGGACCGGTGAGTACAAATACCTGGAGACTTAAAAAAATAAGTACAGGGGCGCCTGGGTGGTTCAGCTGGTTAGGCTTCCAACCAGCTCAGGTCATGATCTCGTGGTTCGTAGGTTGGGGCCCTGCATTGGGTTCTGCTCTGACAGCTCAGAGCCTGGAGCCTGCTTCAGATTCTGTGTCTCCATCTCTCTCTGCCCCTCCCCCACTTGTGCACGCTCTCTCTCTATTTCTCAAAAATAAATAAATAAACATTTTAAATAAATAAATAATTAAGCACCAAGCAGGATCCAGTGCCCAAGCTGTGTCTCATTGTGCCCCTCTCTTCTCTCCCACCCTTGCCCTGTGCTTCTCTGGAGGCCTTCCCAGTGCTCAGCTTTAGAGAAGGAGGGATCTCCACAGAGGGAGGGAAATGGTGGGGAGGAGGGCTCCAGTATCTCCCAGGACCCAGGGAGATAGCTGAGCCGAGACAGGGGACAAGAAGTAAGGTCACCTCCACAGGGCTGTGGTATGGCCTTGAGGGCCAAAGGCCAGGTCAGTAACCTGCAAACTGACAGACAGGTGGATCCAAGTTTGGCCCTTACCCCAGGTCTCCAGTATCCTTGCCCGTGGGATACGTGCAACACACGGATTATCCCACAGTCCTAGGGACCCAGGAGATTATCTCTTCCTCCACACTCTTCAGTTACCACTGGGGAGAGTGAGGCCCAGAGAAGGTAAGGGGTTCCTGTGGGCTCTGAAACATCCCACAGGCTGTGCTGACTACTCACAATGCTGCATTTTAATAGACAGTGTTGTAAAAGGAATAACTGTTATGCAAATCATCTTTTCCCAACAGAATCATATTCAAATCAAAGGAAGCATTCCTGACTAGGGGTGGGGTACTCACTATCAAATCAATCACAGCCTTGAATGATAACCACAACCTCAATAACCATTACCATGTACCAATGGCTCCAAATCACTGCCTAAGTCATCATCACAGAGGAGACAACAACACTTGGCCCATGGACCCCATAGGAGCTGACATGTAGGTCAAACCGCCTCTGCCAGTTGTCTGCAATGCCAAGCTGTATCCTGTACAAATACTGTCTCTTATCCTCCCAACACCCCAATGGGTATCATCATCCCCATTTTACAGATGCAAAAACTGAGGCCCAGAGCATTACAAGGATTGACCAAGGCCTGAAGGCTAAGAGTGGTAAAGCAGAGAACTATCGCCTGGGTGTGTCTGACCCCAGATTGTTAAGGCTTTCTGCTACCTTCATCAAGGGGCAGGACTGGCCCAGATCAAACAACATGCGGGCAACTGGAGACTGTCTTAGTTAATTGACGGTTATTATGCAGAGCTCATCGGATTCGGAGGGCTTGCTCACCACGAAAGCGAAGCTCAGACATTCTTCCTCAGAGCAGAGTTCCTGACTCCACCCTCAGATTGCACTGGGCTCAAAGACAGAGCTGTACTTTCCCAAAACTCCACCCAGGTGCTCTGCACCTGGAAGACCCCTGAGAATCTTTCAGCCACTGCATTGTCCCACCAGACCCAGCCAGGCCACACACAGGCTCATGTTTACATAGCAGTTCCAGGCTGCCTAGGGCAGACAGGCCTCTGCCCAGCTACATCCTGCTTTCCTGGCCTTGGCCTGGGCAAAGGACTTCAGCTCTGAGTCCCAGTATCTTCATCTGTCAAACAAAGATAATCCTCCCCTCAGAACGGGGCTGTGAGGATTAAGTGAGGCTTGTACAGAAAGCCCCAACAGCAGCTGCTCTTCCTCCAGCCCCAAGCCCCAGTGCCACCCCCTCCCCCCCCAGGACTTCTCAGGCCCTGCCTACAGGAGCACCTTCTTGCTAATCCCCAAAGGGCAGGATATACAGGGCCAGGGAACAAAGTTAAAAAAAACAAAAATGCCCAGATCCCTCCACAGTGTGGATGGACAGGGAGCAAATGGGCAACCCTCTTCCACCAGGGCCCTACAAAAATGTATCTGCTCCCCCATCACAGCCCACACAACCGGGCACTGCCAGCTCCATGTCAGCCCTGGTGCTGAGAGATGCAGCCTGGCCTGGGGCATATAGCAGGTGAGAGGCTCAGCTTCAGCAGAGCCTCTGCCTCCTGTTCTGAAGGGACCCCTCCCAGGGGCCCCCACTGTCTCTCCCAAAGGCCTCAAGAAGCCAGCATTAAGCCAAGTTGATAAAGCACCTACCCTTGCCTCTGGGTTTCTGGAGCTCCCAGAATGCAGACCTCTAAGACCTTCCTCCATGTCCCCCGCAAACCTCAAGAATAGCTCAAGGGCACTGACACAAGGGGTTGGAGAGAAAGTGGGGAATGGGATGCAGGAGGAGAGAGGTCTCATCAGTTCTGCTTTCTGAGAACTTTCCTTCTCTGGCTCCTTCCCTATTTTGTTTTTGAACAAACTTCAGTCTGGCTGTTCCCTGTCCAGGCAGCCCTTCCTGTCCTTAAATCTTTTAGGATGACCTGGGGCCTACTTCTTGTCTCCTCCACCCCCAGGGCTTCCCTCTATCAGCATGCATTGCAATGCACTGATTGGCCCACAGTGCTCTGGCCCCCTTATTCATCTTGGCACCCCCTGTATCTGGCATGGTTTAGTAAAGAAGTATTTCTGAAGGGAAGGATGGACAGGTGAGACAGAAAAGAGGTTGTGCCTGTGTAGGCTTCTCTGACTTTTAGAGTGCAGGGGCCATGGCCAGTGGTCCTTAGAGCTTCTGTGGACTTCAGAAGGAAGAATCTTGGTGAAAACCTCCTAGACTTGTAAAAATCTCCATGGCACTTGAGCCTTACTCCTTCTGCCATCATCCTTACATAAAATGCAGTGTAGGGGTAGGAGGTGTCAGAGACAAGTTCAGGGAAGATTCTGGGACTTGCTAAAAGATCCTTAATAGTTCTGATAGTTAAAGAAAAGTAAATTTAAATGGTACTGAGGTGCGAATTTATATTTTAGTAAATTAGCTAAATTATACAAAATATTTACTGCTTGTGAGGACATGCTAAAACTGTTACACAGTTAGTGACACCAAATATTGGTTCCACTATTCTGAAAAACTATTTGGCAAATTTTTTTAAGTTTATTTATTTATTTTGAGAGGGAAAGAGAGAGAGCACATGAGCATGAGCAGGGGAGAGGCAGAGAGAGAGAGAGAGAGAGAGAGAGAGAGAGAGAGAGAGAGAGAACCCCAAGCAGGCTCTGTGCTGACTAATGCAGGGGTTAATGTCGTGAACCATGAGATCATGACCTGAGCCAAAATCAAGAGTCAGACACTTAGCCGACTTGGGCCACCCAGGCTCCCCCATTGGCAAATATTTTTTAGGTCATAAAAATGTCTCTCAACTCAATTCCTGGAACTCCAGGACCAGAAATTTATACTCAGAAAAAAAAAAACCAAAAAAAACTTGCTACAATACTTATGACTATATTATTGCATTTGTAATTAGCAAAATATATTGAGAACCTGGAATATCACCAACAGCTGGGTCTGGTTGGGTTAAGACACATCACCTGGATGATTGCTGCCCAGCTACTGAGAACTGCGCACGGCTCCCCACCACCCACCCAGGGAAGGGCAGGCTCTGAACCTTCAGAACCCAGAACAAGCCTGCATGGAGCAGCTGCCGGAAATGTAGAATTAATAATTCGGTAGCAATACAAGAAACTTTTACAGATGCAATGTTAAATGAAAAAAGAAGATACAAACTTGTACCTGTGCCAAGGTCTAAAGTATGTATAAATTATGTACACTCTTGCGTGAGAGTTGAAAGGAACCAAGGAAAAAGTTTTACTCAGGAATTGAGGCTCTGGTGATTTATTTTTCCTTTTTGGATTCTTGGTACAACACAGTTTATACGAGACATAGAAACTATACTTTTTTCTCCGAGTTGAGAGTGTTGTCCAGAACCTGGAGGTCCTTGTTCCCTGGATCTGGAAGTCTGGGCTGAGCTGAGATGGGGCCCGAGGCTGCCCATGTTAATGCTGAGTTGCTTAGAAAGGCTCCGCATCATCTGACCATGCTAGGAGTGGAACCAGAGGGGGACCCCCCCCCCAAAGCTGCACAGGCAATGACAACCGTGGGTGGGCAAGGCAGGGAAGAGGATGCAGGAGGCTAAGATGCAGCTATGAGGAGGAGCACCTAAGTGGAGTCCTAAAGGATAAACGGAAGAGCAGACGGCACTCAGATGAAAAGGAGGTGAAAGAGCTCTGGGCAGAGGTGCTGGCATGAGCCTGGGGGCTGGAGGAAGAGGAGGGCTCAGGTAGTTCCACTGGGTAACCTGAGTGAACATGGAAGGAGGTGGGAGGAAATGGAGCTGTCCCTAGAGAACCTCAGGCTGTTCATTCATTCATCCATTCAGCAAAAGTTAATGGTGTGCTAAGAGCTTCACAAATTCATTTAATTCCATCCTCTCAATTACCTGGGAGGAGGGAAGATTATGCCCATTTGTAAATGGTAGCTCAAAAAAGTGAAGAGAGGAACCAACACAGAACCCAGTGTGACCCACAGTTCACCAAGGCTATTCCCTGAGAACAAGGTTCTGCTCTGTGGAGGACCCAAGGAATTCCAGGTGAGCGAGCACCTGGCCAGGTGAGGCCTGTCCCTGAGGATCCATGCTAGGGGCTGGGTCCGTTGGGGCTGGCTCTGTCCAGAGTGAGGGGAGCTGGAAGGACACAGAGAGCATGTGTGGTGTGAGCCCAGAGCAGGGGCTCTTTCCCCCATCTTCTAGCTCAGTATCCCCACCTGTACTATGACCACACAAGCCCTATGGCCCTCTATTCTGAAGGGAAAGGGATCTGGCACCAAACACCTCCAAACCATCTTCTCCCCAAAATTGGGGTCCCCTTGAGACTATGGAGAGTGCAGGTGCTGCCATCCCTCCCCTAGACAGGGCTCCTAAGTCTGCTCAGGCAGACTAACCCAGGCTCTTTGCTATGCTCTCCATCCAGCGCTGAGTGACTCATACCTGCTCTGCCTCCTTCCTCTGTCCTTCCCCCAAGTCTCCAACAGCCTCCCTGGACCCGTACTGCACCCCTCAGACTCTAGACCAGCAGGCCCCAGCTGCGCAGCAGTGAGAACCATCCTGCTCTGACATCTCAGTAGCTGACCTCCTGGTCTGGAGCTCCTGCCACTCCAGCCCTGGAGGAGGTGGGAGAGCCAGACAGAAGAGGGAGGAGAGGAGAGAGGCAGAGAGTGGGTGGGCCTGGAAGAAAAGGAAGGGATGGGGGAGACTAGTGACACAAGACACGAGACAATGGCCAGGGCTGGCACACAGACATCAAGACAAACACAAACTGGATAAACACCTCCCAGGGCTCCAGAGACTGCCCGATGCCCCCAAAGCACTCTCTCTAGTAAGCTCCAGACAGCATCTTTAACAGCCTCCTGGGCATCATCCCCTGGACGGCCCACAGGCTCTCACTCACCATGTCCAGTACTGTCGTGTTATCCACCCCAATACCCACTGCCCTGTGCCCCCCTCCAGTGCCTAGAACCTAGGCATGGCTCTGGACTCATCCCTCCCTCTCATTCCTGGGACTGCACTCAGCCATGACCTTCCAACAGCTCCTCTTCACCAACCCGAGGCAGGCTTCCTCATTCTTGCTTGGACCACTGAAGCAGCATCCTTGTCTCTGGTCTCCTGGCTCCCAGGCCAGTGCTTCCCCAGCAGCTAGGGAGCTTTCTAAAACCCAGAGCTGATGATGGCACTGCCCAGCTTGAAAGTCCCTGCTATCTTTCTCTCTCTGCCTTCAGGCCAGATCCCAACTCCAAGATGTCCTCCTCACTCTGGTTCCGCCTCCACTCCTTCTCACTCTCAGTCTGCACTCCTGCCTCTGGGAGCCTACCCCACTGAGGGATTCAGTGAGAATTGCTCAGCTTGCCACCTGGCTCCTGCTGGGCTCCCAAGGCCCCACCCAGACACCCCCCCACGCTGTCAGCCACTGGCCTCCCTCTGTCTGAGTTCTCTTGGAAGGTTGTCCCCATCTTTGTCAGTCTCCCCACTAGGCTTCAGGAGCAGGGCCCAGTGTCTCCAGCACTGGCATGGCGGCTGGCAGAGTGGGTGGGAGGTATGAGAAGAGGTTTGTTGAATGAATAAAAAACTGATACAGAAAAAAAATGGAGGAAAGGGGATGAGTAGAGACCTAAGGGCAGAAGCAGTAACCATCAGAGATAGGGACAGAGAACACACCCTAAGAGGAGACCCTGAGACCCAAAGGTAGGCCCAGAGGCTGGGTCAGGAGGCTGGATGGAGGTAGGGAGGGGAAAACTGTGGCAGAACCAGCACTGAGCCTGGGGCTAGAGCTGCCAGGAGACAGCTGAGGAGACATAATTGGATCAGAGACAACTCTGCTGCAGTGAGGGGGCGTGACTCACACACAGTAACACCAGACACAGAAACACACAGTCCCACACTCAGAGGTACATACACACCACCTCAGACACATGCACACACATACACACACATACATACATTCAATACGATTTACTGACCCCAGTCAGGTTTCTGCCCCAGGGATGTCACCTGGGCAGATGTGAAGAGGCTCACAGTCCACCCAACCGAGGACCCTATCACACACGCAGTCACCCACAATCCAGCTCCACAAACAGAAGATCCGCACATAGAAGGCCAGACAACCCCTATCATACCATCCTGTCTTCATAACACCACCATAACCACCATCTGGTATCTTATTTAATGATCTGTTTGCTTCTATTCTTCTTGTCTCTTCCTTAGGATGTAAGCCTCATAACAGCTGAGTCTGATCTGTCTGAGTTGCCACTAAATTCCTGGATATAATGCAATACTTGGCATATAGTATGTGCTCAATAAAAATGTGTTGAATGAATGAATGTCAAAGACACACAAGGGAACTCCATCCTCTCTGCCAAGCCTCTGACTTAGACTTTTATCACTTTTTTGGTCCAGAATCAGGTCCCAGGCAACCTGGAAGGAACCAGAGATGGGGAGGGGGGCCCGGGGGGTGGGTGCCAGGAGATGGTAGAGGGGATCTCAGCAACTAGGAGCAGATGCAAGTTGTGGCATGAAACCCAAGGATGAGATTAAATGGCCCAGGACCACAGTACTCATCCCCCTACTTCCCATGTGTGTGTGCTGCGGGGGACAGTGTACATGTGCAGGCATTTCTCACCTGCCCCAGTACATAAAGATTCTAGAGATATCAGAAGTAGCTAGTATCTGTCTTCAGGGAGCCTCGGATGAGAGGTAGGGAGGCAAATGTTAGGTTAAAGCCCTAGAGAATAGCTCCAGTGGCCCTGTGTCACCTGCCCCAGGCTCTCTAATGACAGGTGAGAGGAACCTATATTTGGCATGGGATCCACCACTAAGTCCTGGGCCTGCCACTTTCTTTCACTGTCTGTGTTTCTGAAGGTTCAAGGGCCCCAAAGCACAGAGCCCAGTGCAAGCATGCCAGAGGGGATAAAGTGAGGCTCCAAGAAGAACAGGGACACCTCAAGCCTAATACCTGCTCTGAACAGCTTTCCTCCCACCTGTTGTTGGCACATGCTCATCTGCCTAGGTCAGAGGCCAAGGTAAAGGATCAGGGCTGGAATAAGGTTTCTATCCTATCTATCATGGTGGCAACCTGGTTGCCAGGCCTGTGGCCCCTAGCCCCTCAGGAACCAGCTGGAGTGGCACAGCCAAGGTCCCAGATTCTGGAGTCATAGCACCCACAGCCCTGGTTCCAGGTGGCCCAGCCAGGCGTGGAGATGCAGAGGAAGAAAGAAAACCCATCCGTCTCCAGGACTCCCTCCTTCCTCTCATCTCCTGAAACTTTAAAGACTCTGGGCTGGAAACTGAGCTGGGGCTCGTTAAAGTTTAAAAGCCAGAGCCTGGGGAGCCGGGTGTGGAGGCACAGAGCCAGCCTGGGGACTAAGGGCTCTTCTGGCCCCAGGGGGACACTGACTGGAGGCACCTACCCCCACTCTGCTCAAACTCACAAGGTTCCTCACCCACCAAGGCAGGCATCAAAGGGGCTGCATATCCACAGTCTTACACCCCAGCCTGCACAATACAGTTTGCACATTGCAAAGGGTTATGCTATAACCACCATGTCCCATCCATTACCCCTCCTAAATCTCTCTGGATGCAATCCCTTGCTCCATTCCCCATAGCCCCTGCTTTCACACAGGACTCAGCACCTCTATCCAGACAAATACAGTATCCTCCCCTTCCTCTTCCTCCTCCTCCACTTCCTACCTCCTTTATCGAATCCCCCCCCCCCCCCACCGCCCCAGCCCGGCATCCCAGGACCTCCAGGGCCCATGTTCTGGGGCCTTGGTCCAGCTCTCTAATCACCTCCAACTCCATACTAAACCACCTGCCAGTTTCCTAATGTACTACTCTATTTCCCACCTCTGGGCTTTGCACAGCTTGCTCCTCTATATGGAAGGCTCCCAATGCAATCAAACTTGTCCATCTCATTTGCCACCCAATTCCAAAGGGACCACCTGAGCATTCCAGGAAGCCTTTCCTGGCCCCCAAGCTGGTTCAGAGGCGCCCTCTGGGTCTCCATAGCTTCTGTGACAAGTGTCTGTCCATGCACAAAGGAGCTCCTTGAGAGCAGCGCTTGGGCTTGATCCTCCTCTCTGTCCCTAACCTTCAGCATAGGGCCAGGCAGAGAGGCTATCAGTGAATGTTCACTCAATGAGTAAATGAATGAATGAAGTGCCCAAAGACAGGCAGGGCAGCACTACTCAACAGATGAAGAAGCTAAAGCCTAGGTGGTGGCAGCAACCTGCCCAAGGCCATGTGGCCGTGACTCTGGACAACATGCTCTCTCCTCCAGAGACTCAGCCTAGCACAGAAAGACTTCCCCTAAAGTTTCCAGCCACCTCTGACCTGAGGCACTTAGAGGGAACAGACTTGAGAGTATGGAGGGGGTGGGGTGAGGGTGCCTTATGGGAGCAGGTGGACAGTGAGATAGGGAAGGGAGGGGCCGAGGAGCTTTCTCCAAAGCAGAAGGGGAGGAGCCATAGGAAAGGAAGTCAGAGAAGACAGGTCCCTACTGCTCAGCTTCCTGTAGCAAGAGGAACCTCAGGTTCTCAGCCACAGTCCCTCAAGAGACCTCCCACCAAGCCCCTCAAGGACCCTGCTCACTAGGCCCACTCCTGCCTCTGTGGTCTGCCTGTGAACATCTGCCCCGTGTAGTAGGCAGAAGTCACCTGGAACTGTCCTTCCTCTCTTTACCAGGGTCTGGAAACTTCTGAAGACAGGACCAGATCTCCTCTGCCTCTCACATGGCTAGCCAAGCACAAGGTTAGGCAGGCTGCAACACTGGAGAGTCTGAGCACATGAGCATCAAGGGCAGGGCTTGGCAGGCCATGTCACCTCCTGCTTTCTTCCCCTCATTCCTCATTTCTCTCCCATGGGCCCTTGAGTCCCACTAGTTCAGAGGCCCTTAGAGCCAGGAAAGTCCCAAGGCAGAAATGGAGAAATAGCCCAGAAAAGGGCAGGGACATACCATTGGTAATCCACAGAAGAGGATACCACAGCCAGGAATGGACTTAAGCTGGCCCTGCTTAAATGACTGGCAGACCCCTTAGTTTTGCATTTCTCATACACTCAGACATTGGCCTGGGCATTGAGAGACCTAGGTTTGGTTCCAATCTGCCCTCTGCCTTGGACTCAGGATCTGTGTTCAACATCTGCCTCTGGAACAAGGCCGGACCTCTCAGAAGGCAGTGTCTTCCTCCTCTCCAGTGCCCAAAGCACAGTGTAGACCTGAGGTCAGGCCAGGTCATGTTGGAGGCCAGGAGGGAGGAAAAGGGTAGAGATGACCTCCAACAACCTCTCCCCTTTGTCTTTGCTCCAAATGCTGAGACCAGAGCTACAGTGGCTTTCGGGGACCTCTGGACACAGGGACAGGGAGAGGATAAGTCTAGGGGAAGGGAGATGAGGAGAAAATCAATAAGGTAGACCGACAGATGGAACCCTACCCCCACCCCCACCAGAGGATCATGAGAACAGGGCATGTCCAGAGTGCAGGCTGGCTTTCCCAGCTCAAGGGGCAGGCCCACAGACAGGCTGGGGCAGGATGGGGTAAGGGGTCAAAAGCTAAACAAACACCTGTGGTTGAGTCCCAGCCCCCTGGAGTGACCCAATCATCCTTGGGGACTCTGGCTTCAGACCTGCTGTGTGACCTTGGCAAGTCACTTCCCCTTTCTGGGCCTCAGCTGTCTCATTTATCAAACAGGAATGGGATTATGAGAACACCGTGTACTTCAAAGAGTTACTGATGGGGTCAAATGCCATAACGTTGACTAACAATGTGAGCCCAAGCAGAGGGGGGCAGGTGCTCTGGAGTCAGGCTGGCTTGGGTCCTATGCCTGCCTCAGCTGCTCTGTGATCTTAAGCAAGTGACTCTTGGCCTCAGTTTCTTCGTAGCATGAAGACAAGCCTACTACTGCCCAGGACTGGCCTGAGGGCAAATTTGAAGATGGAAAAGATGCTTGACTCCTATCAGAAATGAGATTTCCTGCATGGAACCTGGGAATCCTGGAACCTTGGGGATGGGATGCTCAGAGACTCCTGCCCATCTCCCAGAGCTCCACTTGGCTGGGCTGAGGGGATGGGGAGTCAGGGGGCTGGCCGCTCAGGATGCCCATAGCCAAGGTCCCAGCCTCCATCCTAGGCTCCAGCTCTGTTTGCCTCCTGTCTCTGCCCTTCTCTGAGCCTCAGTGTCCTCACTTACACCCCAGTGAGGAGGGAGTATGAAACAGGGATTGCAAAAGGTCTTTTGGCACCTCCAAACTGCTCAGTCTGAGAGAAAGGAGGATCCAGGTCCCAGCTAGGGACCACAACACCCAGTTTTTCCAAGTCCCCTCCTCTCCCAAGGAAGTCCACTTGACAAGACTGATCTGGCCACAAGGGGTCTATTGTGGCAGTCTGGCCCCAAGACCCGTCAACTCCAGTCCTGGACTGGGCTGGGTTTATTCATTAACCAAGCCAGTTGGAGGAGGCAGCTCCGCCCTATTGACACAGAGGGTGGGAGTACTGGACTTAGTTCAGACCTTCCCCTTCTGGAGAGCCTTAAGCCTTTCCCAGATCACAGGAAAACAACCTTGTTCTCACAACAACCTTGCTCACCTTTCATTCAGTCTGTTCCTTCCTTCTTTCCATCCTTCATTCAAACAACATCCTTGCTCTATCTGTGTTGGATGCTAGGGATGTAAAGAGGGATAGGATCTGTCCCTGCCCTCAGAGAGCACTAAGCTGGGACACACCAGCTGCCCTGTGCTTCCCTGCTCCTCAGCCTCAGACACAGTTCAGGCCCCCAGAAAGCCTCTGGCCCAGGGCCCTCAGGCCTGGGCAGAGTCCCAGATGGGGAGACACACATGGAAACCCAGAGAGAAAGAGATAATCAGATAGCTGGGATGCAGACAGAGAGTCACGGGGGCGATGGGGAAGAGAAAGCAGAAAGCATGAGCCAGAAGGCCACATGGGACAGATGGACAAAGCTGTAAACGACTAAGATTTAGTAAAGCAGAAAGGCATAGGGTCAGAGAGGGAAGGTCAGCTTTCTTAGACCGTGGTATGAAGTCAAGATGCCAGAGCTAGGTCTGAGAGCAGGTTCTGGGTAGGAGTGCCCTCAGAGTCCAGTGCTCTTGCCCTCTACCCCCCCAACAGGAATACACTCCCCTACATCCGGGAGGAGGGCAGCAGAAAGAGGAGGGCAAGGGAAAGGCAAGGGAAGTGAAGGACACAACCTACTGCCAAGAACCCATTTAAGGGAGAATTTCCCCCCTCGAAATGAGGCACTCACAGCAATACCAGATGTGTTGGGGGGGAGCTACCGAGGCCTCTAGACCAGAGTCTTCACCAGCCTCTGCCCCATCTAGGCCCCAAGGGGTGGTGGGCTCATTGGGTCCCAAACCTCAAGCCTGCCCGGTTCAGGCAAAGAGGAAAGTCATGGGACTTTGAGGAGTGGGGCTTAGGCTCTGAGGGAGCTGACGTGCCTGTGTCTGCCCTGCATCTGCTGGCCTCCCTTGGCCCCCTTCTCCCATAGCCTGGCCCTGTGTAAAGCAGGGACATCCAAGTCCCTGCCTTCAGGATCTGCCAACCACAACCCTAAGTCCCTGCAGGAGACTCTGGGAGCAGCCAGGGAAGGAAGAGGTAAGAGCAGCACATCAGGCAAGAAGGAATCAGGTCCCTGGCACCCAGGGCTGCGGAGAGTGAGGACAGACCAGGAATTAGGGAAAGAAGGGCTCAGTCTCCCCACCTGGGATGACTCAAGTCAGGGACCCAGTGAAGACTTGCACGGCCAGCGCAGTCCCAGAAGGAGACCACTCTCTCAGGCCTGGCAGCAGCCCACTTCCCAGGAGCAGGCAAGGGCATGCAGAAGCCTGGGTTCTGGCTGAGTGAGCCAGAGTGAGTCACACCCCCTCTCCAGGCCTCAGTTGGCCCATCTGTGTGAGGAGCCCTTGCCCAACAAACTGTGCCTCCTCCTGGTTCCCTGGCAGGAAACTCTTTCTGAGTCCAGGTGCCCGACCAGGTGTCTGTGGCCCTGCAGAGGAGCAGGGGACTCCCTGTCGGAGGCAGCAAGGGCGCAGTGGAGGCTGCACGTGGGGCAGGGCAATCCTACCTTGATCTTGTGCAGGGTCCGATCCATCTCCACAGCCTGCACCCACACAGACACGCCGGCCTTGCTGTAGGTCAGATTCCAGCCCTCCTCGGCCTCACACTCTGACCGGAAACTGCGGAAGTCCTGGTCGTCCGGCACCTGGACACTATCGCGGCCCAGGACTGGCCGAGGCCCTTGGGGCTCTGTTGAGGCAGCGGACTTCTCCATGGGGAGGCCCAGCGCCCTGGTCCTAGTCCCGCTCTCCTGGGTCCTCCGCGGAGGCTCCGACAACGTCGACGCGGCTGCAGATGCTGACGCCACCTTCCTGGGACCTGCAGGACCGGTTTGAGGACGGGAGTCAGTGCGCTGGGGGCGCGGGTGGGGCTGTCCGGGGTCCTGGGCCGATGGAGAGTTCGAGACAGGCAGGGGCTGGCCCCCTAGAGAGCGCGGAACCGCACAGGGCAGTCACGGGGGCCACCCCCAGGAGCGACCCCAGACCTCCCTAGGGCCGGAGTGGGGGCCGCGTATCGGGTGCGGGGGCTCCTCAAGAGCTCTTCGGGAACCCAGGGGAGGCCAGGACCCGAGGTGACGGACGGTCCGGCCGGGCTCCGCGCAGTGCCCGCCGGACCGGCTCAACTAACTCGGCAGCGGCGCCGGCGCGGGCTGCGCGCCGGGCGGGTGGTGGGGGCGGGGTGGGGCACCCGCCCAGCCGGACGCTCACCTGTGCCCGCTGCTCCGCGGGGGCCCGTCAGGGCCCGGGGTGCGAGCACCTCAGCCGCCGCCGCTGCTGCCCGGGCGACCGGGGCCGCGCGGGGGCTCCGGGGGGAGGAGCAGTGGGTCCCGCCGCCCTGCCCCGCCCCGTGCCCCCCCCCGCCCCGCGCGCCCCCTCCCTTTCTCCCTCCCTCCGGGCTAGGCTCAGAGGCTCGGGGGCTCCGCTCCCCGGGGCTCGGTATTTTCCAGGCTGCGGAGGTACAGCTGACGGAGCTCGGAGCCCCGCCCCGCCCCGCCCCGCAGGGTCCTAGCGCCCGCCCCCGCCCGCCCCGGAGGGGGACGGGGCCGGGAGAGCGCTAGTCCTCAAGCTAGGGTTGGGGACGGGGCTGGAAGGGGCCGAGTTAGAGTGGACTCTGAGAGGAGGGGCTCTGAGGTGCTTGAAGAGGGATTCTGGAAGTTAATTGTGAGCCCCTTCTCTCCATCCCCCTCCCATACTCACAGCTATACACCCCTGCAACAACCTACTTACACACAGGCATGCTGTCCCCAGACATCCCAGAGACGCCCCCACACGACACTCCAGAGACCCAAACATGGGCACACACCCCCGCCACAATCAAGAGCAACTTAGAGATGCCAAAGCTTGCATCCCCCACCAACCACGAGGCACGCCAAGCCTACACACTTCTAACCCAGTTCACAGTGAGGTTCACAAACCCAGGAGGAAGTTGATCCAGCCCACTAGCCTCAAGGTTCATAGGCTGACCAGACTTGGGTAAAATCTCCACTCCAGTCTTACTCCCAGCTGGGGGATTTTACCAGGCCCCCCTCCAGCTTTGGACTCTGGCAGTTGTCCACCACCATCTGCCCTGAGCATCCCAGCACCTGTCCACATACCTCCCATGGACTAGACTAGGCTCTCAACAGCACCTGGCCCCAGAGTTCTGGGGCTCCCCTGACCCTCCCCAGGCAGAGCTGGCCAGGGCTCCAAAGCCACGGGGGAGATAGGTCCACCAGCACTGCAGCCACCCTTTCCAGCCTGGGAGGCTGCCACCTGCCCCCTGGGTCCTAGTGCCAGCCTTGCCTCCAGTCACTTCCAGTGAACTGAGGCCAATAAATAGTTCAACTTCTCTGAGGCCAGGCCAGCATGAGTGTGGCAGATGGCCCAAGGCTGAGCATTCACTCATTCCAGTGACTGGCCTTTGACCACAGAGGGGCAGGGAGGGCCCTTGGTGAGCTCACCTGGATGAACAGCTAACTTGCCCAGTGTTACACAGTGAGTACATAGCCATCCTGAATAGTATCCAGGTCACAGCCTCCTCTCACCCCAGGTTCCTTTCTCTGCTCTGGCTGCCCCATGCTCTCTGGGCCTTAGTTTCCCATGTATGGAATGAAGGAGTAGGAACGTATAACCTCCTAGCCTCACCATCCTAGATCTCTGGGATGGAAGAGCTTTTCTTAAAGGTGCTAGAGAAAAAACGAGGAGTTGTCACAGTGTGTTCACAAATAGAGGTGTTTTTTCCTACAGTGCTTAGGGCTCCAATATGTTTGTGAATCAGGCCCAATTTTATAAGTGAGTGGGGGTGAGCAGGGAGCCATGATGGCAGATGACCTCAAAGGGCATTCTGCAAACTAAATCTTGTAAAATGAGCTGCAGGTCCCCATGAAGTGTGATCACCTTAGATCTCCAGTATGTGGGTGGCATAGTCAGATACCCACCCCCACCCCTTCTAACCCACATTCTTTAAATGTGTAGGAGTGGTGGCAGGGGAGCTGGCTCTGGGTTCAAGATGAAGACAGGGCTATGGCTTTCTGCTATGTACCTCCTCTGTCTCCACCCTAACTCTAGGCAGGTCACTGCCCCTCCCCTGGCCTCAGTGGTTTTAGCTGACAGCCACAACCAGATTGTGTTTTATCTCCCACAACGCAGCTCAGTGGGAGACCCAAAAAGGAGTCTACAGGGCCTACTCTGTGAACTGTAGCCTCTGGGATCTACGATAAGGAAAAGAGATGGGAGCACTGGCCTGGTGGATCCTGCCTCCTTAGGGCTCCAATAACATCTCAGCAGACAGCAGGCACAAGGGCAGTAAACCTTTCATGCCCATCACCCAGTCCAGGGTAAAAGAGATAAGGCTAGGTTGACAGTAGTAACGGCAGATTGACAGAGAGGTACAGATGGCAGAAACCAAACCATTACTCAAATCCAAACAGAGATTAACCAAGAATGAATCTTTTGAAGGTCTTGGGTCAGAAGTAAGTGACCTGGTACCCCTGCTTGGATAGCCATGCCTTGGGCTCAACCTTGGGTCCTGGGTTCAGGCCAGGCTAGCTAGCCAAGTGGATGGGCAGAATCACTCCCCATCCTATTTATCATTAATTTGCCCTTGCAAGTCCCCCTCCCTCACCCCCCCCCCCCAAATTTAGGTGTCTCTGGCTCAGGGGTTTATGACAGTCTCCCAAACATGACCTTTAAACACCCCTGAGCAAGAGAGAAGGACCCTGTCTGCTCAAGGGTGGAACAGTGAGCCCAGGAGGGCTGGGAAAGGGGACCTAGGGGAGGAGTCTGGGGAGGAGTTCTAGGACTTGGCCACCCCTGCACAACCTGGCAGCACAAATGGACCTGGGTTCAAATCCCAGCTACACCTATCTCTTAGCTGTGTGACCAAGGGCAGGTGACACATCCTCTCTGAGCCTGTTTCTTCATCTAAAATAAAAATACCTACTGAGAATTATTGCAATGAAAAGAGTTGTACATGTGTCAGTTTCACCCCCAAATAACCAAAAATATAACTGGGAGGGGAGGTAGAGAGAATACACTGTCCAAAAATGGCATGTTTCCAACAAAAAGTGCTAAGGTAACATCTTGATATGATGGCGGTTAAGATTCTCATGAAAGATTAAACAGTGTTAAAGGTTGGCAAGGCATGACCCCACTCTGCCCCTTGCAGACCCTTGCCCAGCCATAGGGCCCCTCCACCAGAGGTGGATCAAGGTATCTCTTTGGGCCCCCAGGACGGGGCCCAGGTCTGGCTCCTGTCTGGGTCCCGAGCCCCAGAATGGGGCATCACAGAGCAGGAATCAGAGTGGGTGTGGAAGGGAGCAGCTTGTATGAGAAGAAGGTGCTTAGCAAACTGAGAGGTGTCATGGGAATGTGAGGAATCATTACCTAGGGCACTGAGCAAGTGCTAGATCTTACACGTGCCCCTCACAGAGAGAGTAGCTGAAGCCATGAGAGGCACAGGGATACCCCTGAATCACAAAGCAAGTCAGAGCCCATGTGGGAATCTCTAGTACCTCAGGACTGTGATTCCCGGAATGGGGGCAGGTGGTCTTTTGGAGATTCATACCAGACTTTGCTCACAGACCCCTGACAGACACTGGAGCAGGGGTCAGGGCACCTGCCTGGAGCCACCCATGACCTGGTCCCTAACACTCTCCCCTACTCCCCCGACTGTGTCCCCATCAGAACTGAAGGTCCTCAGACTAATGTCATCTGTACCCAGCCCCTCACTGTACAGATGGGGAAACAAAGGCCCAGCTAGCAGGGACAAAACAGAAATAAGAACCTAGGTCTCCCAACTCCTAACCCAAGGCTCTAACCCTGCTCTCCATTGTATGCCATCCCTTTCACTAGCCTGGGGGTGATATTAGCACAGTCACCATCCTCTCTCTCTGTCTTAAGATTCAGCCTCTGCCCAGGGTCCCCACCCTGCCCAGTGTCCTGGATGGTGAGGGGCCACCAAGTCTTGACTTGCTCCTGGGTTCTCCCTCCTACTCACCATCTAGTTAGACAGACGGATGGCTGCCCTGATCTCCCTTCTGGGAGATGAGGAGAAGCCCCCCCCCCCCCAGCCCCTTCTCCCCCTACCCCCTCATCAGGGGTAACTTGGCCTGCCAGTTTGGGTGGAGAAATTCCCAGGTTGCCTGGGGTAACAAAGCAGTGTCCTGGAGGCACTGTTCTAGAAGATTGGGCATGACCTGTGTGAGGTCACCAGGAAGCAGCAGAGTAGAGAGGTGGTTCCAGAGGCCCCCCTTCCAGGATAGAGCACTCTGAGGCCCCCAGGGCTGGCTTGGCCTTGAGAGGGACGTGTCCTTTACAGTCTGAGGGCAGGTGGCAATAAGCTCTGCATCCCAGTCCCATCTGGAGCCGGATCTAAGTGTTTGCCCAGGGCGGTTCTTTACCCCTGCTGGGCCTCACTGAGCAAACAGCCCAAACCCTGCTCTGAGGGAGCAGCTAGAGTCTGAGGGAGTCACGGAGAGCCATACTGGCAGAGTCACCCACAACCTGGCTTCTCTTGGTGACACCGTCATAGCCACATACCATCACACTGATGCCCTGTCAAAGTCACAACACAGCCACACACCACTTCAGTGTCATGCCCGGCCCGCCTGACACAGGTACACACGCTTGGGCACACCAGGTCACCTAGAGTGCCACAGTAGAGTTGCCAGATAAAGTACAGGATGCCTAGTGAAATTTGATTTCCAGATTAGCAAAGAATCATTTTTAGTATAAGTATACCCCAAATATTTGCTAAATCTGGCAACCTTTCACCTGAGGCACTGCCACACCCACATCACAAAGCCTTGAAGCTCCGCACACTCAGTACACACAGCAGTCCTCTGTAGATCGCAGTCCCTGGCCTGCCTGGGACACAGTTGTTACAGGTGCACACACGTGTGCTTGCGCACACACGTGGCCCCTCACATCCTCTCTGTGAAGAGTAAGAATCTTCCTCATTTTGTCTGACTTTTTCAACTTTAGGTGGAAGATCAGGCAGGGACCATTAGCCGCATTTGACAGATGAGGAAAATAAGGCCCAACAAGAACCCATCCTTTGTGTCCCTGTGGTGGTTCCCTGGGCAGACGGGTGAGGGGGACGTTATGTTATACCTGGGCCAGGCTGTGTCCTTGGGCAGGTCCCTGTTCCCCAAGCAAGCCTCTCAGAGGAGCCTCAGGAAAAGTAATAGCCCCTCCCACCATCTAAAGGGTGATCCAAAGTGCTCCCCAGAGGCCCTCTAGTCCCAGAAGGTGGAAACTGTCCTGAGTCAGGGTGCTGAGGGCCCAGCTTTGAGATTAAAAAATAAGAAGCCAAAAGAACCAAGTTGTGTGTGGGCTGCCATAAAAGAGGTACTCGTTCCAGTGCCGGATTTCTTACTCTGGTAGAAGGGCCAGACAACTTTGTCCTTCCTGAAGACACACAAGGACTCCTCCACCCCCACTGCTACCAGCCTGAGCACAGAGCCTTAGGCAGGGCCTGGGGTCAGGCAGATGGATCTGGAGCCTCTGACAGGAAACTCCAGGGCGTTTGGAAGGTTGCATCGACCCAGCAATCGAAATGGATTCCTGCAGGCAGCACTGCCCATTCGACATCAGCAGCAGGGGTACCCAGCATGCCCAGGAGGGCAGGGCCATTTAGGTCTGGGGCCCTCCCACAGAGGGAGTCCCCCGGGTTCTGCTTCAGGCTCTCCCTACCTTGGGTACCTTTCTAGGCCTGTTATCCTGCCAATGTGGTGATGCTCAAGATTTCCACCGCCAGGCTGAGGCAGGCTGGGGGCTCTGTAAATTGTGAAGTCCTGCGAGGTGTTGGGGCATTGTTACACTCCTCCCTCCCCCAGGCCTGGGGATATGCTGGGCAGCAAGACCCTCTAGGCCTAGGGGGCAGTTCCCAGAGCTCTAGGGTACAGAGACTGCAGGGTGGGGAGGGAAGGATGGGAGAGGAGGCAGGACAGATGCAGTGAAATACCTGCTCAGCAGTCTGGCAGAATGGCTAAGGGCTTGAGCCAGGGAGCCAGGCTGTCTGGGTTAGAACCTTTTACTGTGTGAAGGAGTGCAAATTACTGAACTTCTCTGTGTCTCAGTTCTCCCATTTCTAAAACGGGTGGATTAGTAGGATCTACTTCGTTGCAATGGGGATGAAGTGAATTCATGCACGTGGAGTGCTCAGCACAGTGACTGGCAAGCAATGAGTGTTCAACAAACACCACAGCTCCAGAGCTCCCTTCCCCCTCAGGTCTGACATCTGTCCCCAAGGTATGGCCTCTTTCCTGCATCTTTGTTCCCTGACCTGGAGGCAGTACTTCTCTCTTGTGACCTGGAGGAAAAGCAGCAGCCTGGGTTCATTGGAGCCTGGAGGTTGAGAATAAAGCTGAGGTGAGCACTGACATCTTGTCCCCCTTCCTCATTCCATCCCCGAATGCTGCTAAAGGTCGAGACGGGTCCCCTTTGAGAGGCCTTCACTCAATGACGTTAACTCCTTGCATCCATAGATCCCCCTCCTCAGTGTCCAACTACTGTGTGCTAGGACAGCAGCAGGACATGGGGAGCCCGGCCACGACCGGCCAGTGGGCAGGACAGAACGGACATGTGCACGCTCCAGGGACTGGTTCCCAGGACCATAGGAAGGGCTGGTGTGAGTAAGGCCCACTGGGGACTCTGACTGAGAATGGGGCTGATGGTTCTGCCTTGGTTCAGGGTTCGTTCTGGGATCAAAATCCATATGTTGAGCAGAGCTAGGACAGGCTCAGCTTCCATGGGGCATGTGTTGGAAAACTTGGGAGCTGGTGTGTCAAGAATATGTAGATTATGATCTGCTGAATGAGGAGGCATGAGCCACCCACACAGGGTTGGCAGGGAGCTCCCTCGGGTCGGAGCTCTCCCACTCTGGGAAAGAGAAAACCCCGAGGTCCTTTTGATTGAAGACGCAGTTTCAATATACTCATACAAAGGAAGTCAAGTCGCAAGATTTATTACTTTGGGATCCCAGAACCATGAGCCAGGGAAGGTCAGTCCTTTCTGTCCAGGTCTTCAGCCAGCCGGAGATAGAGAGCAGGTAGCAAGCACCTAATACTTATAAGGTGGTTGGGGTGGAGGTCACTAATTTTTCATGGGCTCAACTCTAATTTTAAGTGACCAGGAAAAGCAAAGCAAAAATCTGTGGTGGGAATCCTAAGTTCAGGTCCTCACTTAAATGTTCAGACTCTGGGTATGAGCAGGGTTATTGTACTGTAAAATGCCTAAGCAGCAACTCAAACTGTCTGTTTTCTCATTACAGGGCAATGCCTTGCAGGCAGCTTCTGCCAATCACAGCCCCCTGTCCTGAGGCCCTGGTGTCCTGGGTCAGTGGGCATCTCCACGGTGCTCCCCTCCTGGGGGAGGTTGCCTCCTTCAGCACCTTCTAAATTTAGGGCTTGGGCTCTGTGACTCATTCCTGAATCTGCTTTGCTCCCCACCTCCAGGAGTGTGTTCCCACGGTATTTTTATCCTCTGCTGCTTCAGACTGATTAATAAGGTCCTAGAATCCTGCAGTAGCCACCACACCAAGAAGAGCTTCCCCAGTCCACCCACCCTAGACCAGCTCTGGGCCTCTCTCTGACCAGGTCCTATACTCTGCCTCCTCCTGCTTCTCCACACACCCACCTCCACCCTGCCACTCGGCAACCAGAGCCCATGCAGGTGGCTGCACTGGGGCTGGTCCAAGCAGGGCTAAGGAGGCACTGGGAAGGAGGGATGGAGCCAAGCCCTGCCTTGCCCAGATTGGTTGCCAGGCAGGGCCCTGACCTAATGTCAGGAGACCTGAGTTCTGACCCAGACTCATTCCTACCTTACTGTGGGGCTCTTGGTGAGTTCTTGGCCTCTCTGGGTCTTTCTTTCCTCCTCTATAAATAAGGGGTTTGAAGCCAACCTCTGTTAGGGAGGCTTGGACCAGAATTGAAATTATCAGCAACAGGGTGGGCTGGGGACAGGACAGGGTATCTGATGTTAGGCCCACCAGGCCCCTCCCTTCCCTCCAGCTCTTGCTTTAATCAGGGGAAACACAGGTCAAGCCCCTGCTGTTAGTTAGCACTTTTGGACTTCTGCCTTGCAGGGAGGAAGAATTGTGTATGACCCCAAATCCTGACAGGACTGTAAAGACCCCAGGGTCTGGTTCTGGTCTGACTGTCCAGGGCTGTAATGTGTGGCTTTGAGCAAGAATCACTTTAACTCTGGACCTCAGGTTGTAAGGAAGGGAATCATGTTGCAAGTGGAGGTGTAAACACTCCAGGTGAGACACTTGTTCCCTGCCAGGTTCCCAGTGCCGAAGGAAATGGGGATGTATGTGTCCCCATCACCCCTCACCCCTCCTGACTTCCAGAAACTCAGGCTCCCAGGGCATGGAGGGGAAGTTATCTGCTGGGGCTGCAGCATCTCTGCCTCTGCCTGGCTCTAGTAGAACCCTGTCTGCAGCCAGCTTCAACCCGTGTTCACAAGTAACAACAGTGGCTAATGGTTAGAGTGTGCATCACGTGCCTGTTGCTTTTCTATGTGCTTAGCAGGTCATAAATCATTTAATTCATAGTTACACCTTGGATAAGTCTTACTACTGCCACTTTACAGGTAACTTGAGGGTCAGAGGGGTTGTGACTTACCCAGGGTAACAACATTAAGTCACGAGGAGGGCTGAGAGGGCTGATTAAAAGCCAGGTCTGACTGCAATCCTGCCTTCTGTTTGCCCCTAAGGTAGCTCTTCTGAATATACATTAGACACTCAATAAATGTTTGATGAAGATGTTTGATCACTGCCATGTAATGGAAAGATCCCTATCCTAGTTCAGTTCTACCCCAACTCCTTGTGTGTCCCTAACAGAGTCCTTTCCTCTTTCAGCCTGTTTCCCCTGCTGAAAACAGTTAAGTGTTAAGAGAACTAGATACTTGGAAGTGAGATGAATCTTGGTTTTCTATTTATATGAACATCTGCCTTTCATGACTTGCCTGAGAAGGCTCCATGTGCAACTAGAACTCAGGATCTCCCAGCCCCTCCCCCACCTGTCCCCCAAAACCTCTAAGAGCACTCCAGACAGAAACATCTGGGTACAGCCCTGCTCTCCCACTAGGGACAGAGAGAAGTTCACTTCCCTGGCAGGCAGCTGCCTGATCCTGGGGGGTGGTATGCTGTACCACCTGACTGCTCCACCTGGTTAAGGGAGTGGCTCCTACAGCCTCGGCTCAACAAGCATCACTTCCTTCCTGTCCTCGTCATCAGGCCAGTCCAGATACTACCTCCAGCTGCCAGTGGCCCCAACTGGTCACCTAAGTGTCCCATTCCTACCAGGCTCTAAAACAGAGCCCCATGCCCTCCCACTCCTTCCCACTCAGGGTCCCCCCTTAGCACTACCCCCTCATCTGTCATACCTGGCCTCCTTCCCTTGCCTGGACCACCATCCTGAGAAGCAACATCTGTACAGCTCCAGCAACACTGTTCTTTCTCCAGCATTCTCCAGATCCTCCTTTGCTTTCTGCCTCTGGTAGTCATCTCAACAGAGCAGGGCCCTCCTTCATTAGGGCCAAGTGGGATTGGAGAGAAGGATTGGGAATAGGGACTCCCCCAGACACTCAGCGAACAGTCGATCCAACTGTATGCAACAAAGACACTGATCCTTGAGATGCAGAGAAGGACTCTGGGCCCAAAGGCAGCAGTGCTGGATTTCAGCCCTTGTTCACAGCTGATACCTGCAGCAAACTCCTGCTCCTTTTGGGGCCCTCAGTTTTGTAATTTGTAAGATGAGGAAACAGCCCCTCAATCTGCAAACACCTGACTATAATATTTTGCCTTTAAATACTGCTTGGGAATTTAGTTTCACTCCTAGATCTCATTTGATCCTCCCAACAACTTATTTCCATTTACATACGAGAAGGCTTAGCTCCCCAAGGGAACAGAATTACCCAAGGTCACAAAGCAAGTCAGAGGCACAGCCTAGGGTAGAGCCCGTGAATCCTGAACCATCTCTGGTCCTTCACACTTTATTATACTAGGACTCTGGCTGTGTGACTTTCTCTAACCCATTGTCCCGTTTGTAAAACAAACAAACAAACCCAAAAAATTGTTGTGAAATGATAGAATATATGATAGAAAACTAAAATAAATGTCACTACGCTAAAAACAAAACAACACAAAAACCTGTTGTGAGGATCAAACTAAGAGGCGATGAAGAGGGCTGTATGTTACAAACCATAAGAAAAAGTACAACACAAAAAGACAAGACCCTTACGCTACTATACATTTTACAGTTATCTTCGCTAAGGCGCCCCCACGTGTTGATCCAGGGACGCTCGGTTAGCGCAGGCGCTCTCCGGTGTTTACAGAGGCCGCGAGGTCTCTCATTTGCGCGTGCGCTTCACGCCAGGGGCCGCCCAATGGGTCTCAGGCTGCTCGCAGTTAGACGCTGCCTCCAAGTCCCTTAGCGGTTGTGGCCGCTCAGTCACCAAGGCTCCCTGATACCCCCATCGGCTCCACTTCGGTTGAGGCATTCTCCACAGCCCCCGAGCGACAGAGATCTGAGGAGTGGCAGGAAGAGACCCGGTGGAGTTGCTATCCTCCTTCATTCCCGGAGATTCCTGCATCTCGGCCCGGCTCCACTAAACCGCGGGTGCCCCTTCTGGCTTCCCTCACGGTAAACATGGCGGCCGCGGTGAAGTGGACTGCAGTGGCCCATGCACTGCCTTATGGGAGCCTTAGTTCAATGCCTAGATCCTTTCTGGAGTTGGAACGCTTTAAAAACTACACTTCCCGGAAGCCAAAGAGCCAGAGTCGCCGAAGACGACCCCGGGGCAGGTTGGGAGATGGAGTTTGGGGACCGTAGTGAGTTTGAGCAGGGAAATGCGCAGGGGAGCAGGGGAGCCCAGTGCTCTGCGCCTGGGCTTGTGGGATGGATATGCCTCAGTTACACAGCAGCTATTATAGAAAACTTGCGCAGTTAGGGTTGAGTTTTAGAAAGAATACTACTCACTACTGTCTGGACCTCGCACAGGGCTTCCACCCCCCACATCACTCCTTGGACACTGCACTCAACACGGGTCACCCTGACCTGGGACTCGCAGGTCTTTTACTGCTGTTCAGTTAGCTTTATGTGATGATGAAAATCTTCTGTATCTGGACTGCCCAATACCTAGCCACTAGTCATGGCTGCCAAACACTGGACATGTGGCTAAGTGCCACATGGAATAAAAATTTTTATTTAATTAACTTAATGTCTAAAATAAGTTTAACATAATTAATCACTTTTAAAAAATTAATCTCTGCACTCATCATGGGGCTCAAACTCACGATTCTGAGATCAAGAATTGGATGGTCTACCGACTGAGCCAGCTAGGCATCCCTGTAATTAAACACTTTATATTAAAAATTTTTTTAAATTGTTTTTTAATGTTTGTTTATTTATTTTTGAGAGAGAGAACACAAGCAGGAAAGGGGCAGAGAGAGAAGACACAGAATCAGAAGCAGTCTCCAGGCTCTGAGCTGTCAACCCAAGTACTAGAACTCACGTTCTGCAAGATCATGACCTGAGCCACCCAGGTGCCCCAAGGCACCCCTACTTTAAATTAAAATTTAAGCTACCTGTGGCTAGTGGCTATTGTATTGGAGAGTAAGTAGCACTACACCTCTTAGCGGCATTCAACACCAATAATCACCTTCCTGCTATATGAGACTTACATTTTGGTTTTCTTCCTGTCTACTCACTATGTCTTTGCATATTCCTCTTCCATTGTTTGACCCTTGAAAACCTAAACATTAGTTTGGACTGTAAAAATCTGCCCTATTTATCAGTCCAGAATAACACACAGATAAAGCCAGCTGCAAAATTAACAGGAGACACTATTTTCCCCAAGGACATACTGCAGCTATAAAATGCCACAACAACCCCCTGCTTTGAGTGACTAGTTCTTGTTTTACTCACTGAGCAACTTCATTTTTTTTTTTTTTATTTTTATTTTATTTTATTTTATTTTATTTTTTATATATGAAATTTATTGTCAAATTGGTTTCCATACAACACCCAGTGCTCATCCCAAAAGGTGCCCTCCTCAATACCCATCACCCACCCTCTCCTCCCTCCCACCCCCCATCAACCCTCAGTTTGTTCTCAGTTTTTAAGAGTCTCTTATGCTTT
>NW_024412411.1:2480647-2497614 GCF_014898765.1 Herpailurus yagouaroundi
TTTTTTTTTTCCTTCCCCTCCCCCATGGGTTCCTGTTAAGTTTCTCAGGATCCACATAAGAGTGAAACCATATGGTATCTGTCTTTCTCTGTATGGCTTATTTCACTTAGCATCACACTCTCCAGTTCCATCCACGTTGCTACAAAGGGCCATATTTCATTCTTTCTCATTGCCACGTAGTACTCCATTGTGTATATAAACCACAATTTCTTTATCCATTCATCAGTTGATGGACATTTAGGCTCTTTCCATAATTTGGCTATTGTTGAGAGTGCTGCTATGAACATTGGGGTACAAGTGCCCCTATGCATCAGTACTCCTGTGTCCCTTGGATAAATTCCTAGCAGTGCTATTGCTGGGTCATAGGGTAGGTCTATTTTTAATTTTCTGAGGAACCTCCACACTGCTTTCCAGAGCGGCTGCACCAATTTGCATTCCCACCAACAGTGCAAGAGGGTTCCCGTTTCTCCACATCCTCTCCAGCATCTATAGTCTCCTGATTTGTTCATTTTGGCCACTCTGACTGGCGTGAGGTGATACCTGAGTGTGGTTTTGATTTGTATTTCCCTGATAAGGAGCGATGCTGAACATCTTTTCATGTGCCTGTTGGCCATCTGGATGTCTTTTTAGAGAAGTGTCTATTCATGTTTTCTGCCCATTTCTTCACTGGGTTTTTTGCTTTTCGGGTGTGGAGTTTGGTGAGCTCTTTATAGATTTTGGATACTAGCCCTTTGTCCGATATGTCATTTGCAAATATCTTTTCCCATTCCGTTGGTTGCCTTTTAGTTTTGTTGGTTGTTTCCTTTGCTGTGCAGAAGCTTTTTATCTTCATAAGGTCCCAGTAATTCACTTTTGTTTTTAATTCCCTTGCCTTTGGGGATGTGTCGAGTAAGAGATTGCTACGGCTGAGTTTTTTTTTTTTTTTAAATCCCAGACTATCGGGGCGCCTGGGTGGCGCAGTCGGTTGAGCGTCCGACTTCAGCCAGGTCACGATCTCGCGGTCCGTGAGTTCGAGCCCCGCGTCAGGCTCTGGGCTGATGGCTCAGAGCCTGGAGCCTGTTTCCGATTCTGTGTCTCCCTCTCTCTCTGTCCCTCCCCCGTTCATGCTCTGTCTCTCTCTGTCCCAAAAATAAATAAACGTTGAAAAAAAAATTAAAAAAAAAAAATAAATCACAGACTATCAAAAACTTTGCTGTTTGAAATCATATAAGAGTGAAACTTTTGCCTGGAGTATATAACTCACTATGTAGACAAGATTCACAAACCAGATGCAGAAATTCAGATAAGGAATTTCTGAACATAATATTTCACATCTTAAAAATTTTTTTTTTAATTTTAGAAAGAGAGAGAGAGAGAGCATTCGAGCTGGGGAGAGAGGCAGAGGGAAAGAGAAAATGTTAAGCTCTTAAGCAGGCTCCACGCTCAGTGCAGCAGATCATGACCTGAGTCAAGAGTCAGATGCTCAACTGACTGAGCCACCCAGGTGCCCCTTCACATCATTGTTTTTTTTTTTTTTTTTTTTAATGTTTATTTATTTTTGAGAGACAGAATGGAAGCCGGGTAGGGGCAGAAAGAGGAGGACAGAGGATCCAAAGCAGACTCCATGCTGACAGCAGAGAGCCCAGTGCTGGGCATGAACCCACGAACCGTGACGTCATGACTTGAGCCTAGGTTGCATGCTTAACTGACTGAACCCCCCAGGAGTCCCCACATTTTTTTTTTAACTTAACTGTTTCTAAGGAAACAGGCCCCTGGCTCCACTTACCAGTCCAAACCTGATGTTGGCTCCTTTACACATAGCTCTGTTTTGCTTTGAACCATCAAAATACTGCTTCATTTAAATTTCACCTAATTCTACCTCTCTCTCAAGTCCTATAATGACTCTATCTTTTGTGTTTGGTGGGACACCCCATGGTTCCTTTGACATGTTGTGTTTCTCATAGCATGGGTCAATAACCTGACTTTGTTGGACTGTGAGTCTGTCCCCAGTGGTCTTTGGCTGATTGGGCTAGGACACCCAAATTTACTGGTGTCCTCCAGGTTATGTCACAGGTCCTCTCTTTACATACTCTTTGGATGACCTCATTCACTTCCATCCATATGTTGATGACCCACCAACCTCCAGCTCAGGCCTTTGTCCTACCTCTGGGACCTCTACTTCTGGTAGACTCATGGGTTCTTTAAACTCAGTGTGTTCAAAACTGAACTTTTTTTTTTTTTTTTTTTTTGAAACCACCCCTCACTGCTGTGTTCAAGTAAGAACTAGGCACTGAATACCTCTGACCATGAGGTGGGGACACTCCTCACCTGGGTCAGGTACCTCTTTACCCACTGTCCTCAAAACTGCATCACACTGAATCAGCTGCATTTCACATAGGTCAGCATCCTAAAACCTTAGAAAGTTGGGAAGAATGGAGGGAGATGCAGGTAGAAACCAGGCCTAAATTACTCTGCCCCTTGTCCTTGGCCCTTCAATAAGAGTGGGGCATCATTTGCAACTACATGGATAGAACTGGAGGGTATTATGCTAAGTGAAATTAGAGAAAGACAGAAATCATATGACTTCACTCATATGAGGACTTTAAGAGACAAAACAGATGAACATAAGGGAAGGGAAACAAAAATAATATAAAAACAGGGAAGGGGACAAAACAGAAGAGACTCATAAATACGGAGAACAAACTGAGGGTTACTGGAGGGGTTGTGGGAGGGGGGATGGGATAAATGGGTAAGGGGCACTAAGGAATCTGCTCCTGAAATCATTGTTGCACTATACGCTAACTAATTTGGATGTAAATTTTTAAAAATTAAAAATAAAATTAAACAAAAAAATAAAAAATAAAAATGCCCCCCCCCAAAAGAGTGGGCCATCAATGAGGAGGCTGCCGAGAAGATCCCAATTGTCTCCTCCTCCTCCTCCTCCTCCTCCTCCTCCTCCTCCTCCTCCCTTATGGTCCCCTCTCTTGAAGCCTTTCCAGTTGGTGCCTCCCCACCACCCCCTTCCAGTCCCTAGTCCCTTCTAGTGCCTTGGGATTTTCACAGTCACTTGCCTTCATTGAGCCTGATGGCATTCTCCTTGGGCCAGCTCTGCAGAGGGGCGAGAGAGATGTAGGCTGTCTGCTGCTGGGAAAGCTGGCGCTTCTCAGGAGTACTGTGAGAGGAAGCATCCTCTAGGGTGGTGCCTGGTTTGCTTGTGACCACATCTGCAGCCAAACACTTCAATATCTTGAAGATTTAACTTCCTTGTGAAGGACCCTCTTGCCACTTCATCCCACTCCGCTTCTGCCATATCTATCTACCAAAGAAATTTGTATTCCTCTCATTCACATAACTTTGACCTGACTTCTTATAAAATAAAAGAGGTCATTTTTCCCTTTGCTGTCCATTTCAAAGCATTGTTCACATTAGCCCATACTGAATGACGCCCAATCACAACCCTGGAAGTATGATCACTTTTGAACCTGGTCCCTTAACCTTGGGTAGAATACCGAAGTGATACCATCATGCCCCAAAGGATCATTGCACAGTCCTACCACAGTATTTTGAAGTAGCCTTCTAAATACTTAACTTTAAGCAAAATCCCTTGGCTGTACTTTTAAGGTTTTTAAAAATATGTGTATAGTCACTAACTTAAAAAACAACAACAAAAATCCAAACAGCATACTTGAAGAATGTAATACTCAAACTCTCAGTGCTTCTTTATGGTTTGTTTCTTTTTTGTTTTTAATGTTTTTATTTATTTTTGAGAGAGAGAGAGAGCTTGAGTGGGGGAGAGGCAGAGAGAGACGGAGACAGGATCTGAAGCTAACTCTGTGCTGTCAGCACAGAGCCCAATATGGGGCTCGAACTCAGGAGCCGTGAGATTGTGACCGGAGCTGAAGTTGGATGCTTAACCAACTGAGTCACCCAGGTGCCCCTCTTTATCATAAAAAAAAAAGTTTAATTATTTATTTTTAAAGTTAATTTATTGATTTTGAGAGGGGTCAGGGGCAGAGAGAAAGAATCCCAAGCAGGCTCTGATCTGTCAGCACAGAGCCCAATGCGGGAGGGAGGGGGGTTGATCTCACAAACCATGAGATCATGACCTGAGCAGAGACCAAGAATCTGACACTTAACCAACTGAGCCACCCAAGTACCCTATATCTTTATTTTTATGTGTATAAATCATAATGTAATATAATCAATTTGGAATTTACTTTTTTTGTATATGATGTGAAGTAAGGAATCTAACTACATATTTTTCTCTAACTGGATAACAAATTGTCCTTACACAAATTATTGAATAGATCCCTCTTTCCACTTATTTGAAATGCCACCTTCATCATATATTAAATTCCTACATGGAAGGATCTATTTCTGGTCTCTATTCTATTATTAATCTTGCCTATTTCTGAACCAACACTACACCATTTCCATTATAATAGTCTTACTTTATTCTTAAAATATTTTTTTCTTAGGTATTCTTTTTTGAGATGGGTTTCAGAGGCAACGTGTTAAGTTCTATAAAAAAGGAGGGGCACCTGTGTGGCTCAGTCGGCTCGGTTAAGTGTCCATCTTCAGCTCAGGTCATGATCCCATAGTTCGTGGGTTCGAGCCCCGTGTCGGGCTCTGTGCTGACAGCTCAGAGCCTGGAGCCTGCTTCAGATTCTGTGTCTCCCTCTCTCCCCCTTCCCCCTTGTGCTCTCTCTGTCTCTCAAAAATGAATAAATATTAAAAAAATTAAAAATGATACACTATTGGGATTTTAATTGGAATAAGTAATTCATAATTTGTGTAAATTATATATGTATATTTTAATGTTTATTCATTTTTGAGAAAGAGAGAAAGAGAGCGAGTATTAGTGGGGGAGGTTCAGAGAGAGAGGGAGACACAGAATCCAAAGTGGGCTCCAGGCTCTGAGCTGTTAGCACACAGCCCGATGTGGGGCTTGAACTCACGAACTATGAGATCATGACCTGAGCCGAGGTCAGGTGCTTAACTGGCTTAACCACCCAGGCACCCCTGCAAATTATATTTTTAGTTTTAGTCTTCTCAACACCAAATATTTAATGTATTTTCTTTCATTCAAGTATTCTTTTAGATCCTTCAGTTAATTTCATTGATCACTTAAGATACATTAAATATATAATGATACAAACATTCAAATTAAATTTGGTGTTCATTTGCAGCTTGTAAATTTTTTCTTGAGTGTATTCCTATGTATATTAGTTTTTGTAGTGGTTGTGAATGACTTCATTTTTAGTACATTTTCTAATTTGATGTTACCGGACTATATAATTACTGAACTTTCCTACAGGTTCACTAACATAGTTAAAAAGAGATCTATGTACAAGGCTGTACAGTGTAACACCGTAGAAGCAAATAATGGGAAGTAGCCTAAATGTTTATCCATATGGGACTGATTAAATAAATTATAGCACATTCATATAATGAGATGCTTTGTAGTCTTAAAAGGAATGTAGTAGATCTATATGTTTTGATATTTTTGTGTTTTTATATGTTCATATATGCATAAACATTTCTGAAAAATACACACCAAGAAGAACGGTGATTCTTCTAGAGAAGAAGACTGGGAAATTGGTGTGTGTCAACAATGATATATTCACACCCATTTTTCTCTTCCAGGGAACATGGGAGACTACATTTCCCAACCTTACTGGTAGATGTGATCTTACCAATGAGAGTGTAGGCAGAAGAATGTGGCACTTCAGGTCCAAGGCAATTAAGTGTCAGTGTGATAACTTTCCATCCCACCCCCACCCCTTCACCTGTGGCCCCCATCTAAGCAGTTGGGATCAAAGAATTTTGAGATGATGGAGATGTTGGATAGAAGCAGCTTAAATCTGAGTCACTGCGTCACTACTAGAGGAGAATAACATATCAATATGGTCTACTCCACACTAGGATGTGAGTGAGAAATAAACCTTTTTGTGCTAAGCCACTGAGATTTGAAGGTTTATTTGGTACCACATGTAATGAATTAAAGATGGCCAGAGATTTTTCGACACTCCTTTCATTGAAAGCTGGGATCTATGTCTCCTGTCCTTGAATCCAGGCTGGACTGTGACTGCTTTAGAACTCAGAGCAAGTGATGCTGTGCTACTTCCTGGGCTCAAGCCATAGAAGACTAGCAGCTGGCTGCCTGCTGAAATGCTTGTTTGGGCATGCTTCCTCTCTGAATCTAGCCCCCATGCTCTGAGGGACCTAATGGAGGGGCCATATGTAGGTACTCTGGTTTTCACCTCTATTCAGCCTTCCAGCCAACAGCCAGCAACTCCTGCTAGCCAAACAAGTGAGCCATAGTTAGCAACTAGTCCTGCTGAATCTTCAGATGACTCCAGTCCTGGTTGTGACTACAACCACATGGGACTCAAAGCAAGAATCACCCAGCCAAGCTCAGCCAACACACAGAATCATGAGAGCTATTAAGAAATAGTTGTATTAAGTAGTGGGGCTCCTGGGTGGCTCAGTTGGTTAAGTGTCTGACTTTGGCTTCGGTCATGATCTCCCAGTTCTTGGGTTCAAGCCCCATGTAGGGCTCTGTGCTGACAATTCAGAGCCTGGAGCCCGCTTCAGATTCTGTGTCTCCCTCCCTCTCTCTGCTCCTCCCCTGGCTTGTGCTGTCTCTCTTTCAAAAATAAATAAATGTTAAAAAAGTTTTAAAGAAATAGTTGTATTAAGTAATAGAGAAAAGATCACAGAACAGCCTGTCCTATCCTAACCAATATGATGGTGTGAGGCAAAAAGGCTCATTCGTATAATATTTAAATTTTTGGCTATATGCATGTGATTTATTTTTCAATTAGATAAAACTATAATTTTGAATTCAAAACTTGTAGGCCTTGGGCCATTAAAACTTTTTTTTTTAGGGGCACCTGGGTGGCGCAGTCGGTTAAGCGTCCGACTTCAGCCAGGTCACGATCTCGTGGTCCGTGAGTTCGAGCCCCACGTCAGGCTCTGGGCTGATGGCTCAGAGCCTGGAGCCTGTTTCTGATTCTGTGTCTCCCTCTCTCTCTCTGCCCCTCCCCCGTTCATGCTCTGTCTCTCTCTGTCCCAAAAATAAATAAACGTTGAAAAAAAAAATCTGTAAAAGATTTTAAAGAAAAAAAAACAAACAAAACAACTTTTTTTTTTAATATTTTGATGCAACGGCCATAAATACTTATTGATCACCTCCTGAACTGTTGCCAGGTGCTGTTCTAGGTCTGAAGACAGAGCCAGGATCAAAGATGACTTGGTCCTGGCTCTCCTGAAGTTTATAGCCTGGCTGGAAATACAGATCAAAACCAACACAAACACAGGAACAAGAACCTCTCTGGAGCCATAAGGGCTCTGAAAGGAAGAACAATTAGTTGATGTTGTAGATGCTGATGGGAATAGAGGCTATTTCAGATTGGATGAACAGGGAAGATCTTCCGAAAAAAGGGGTTGTGCCAGCTCTTAAAAGTTCTGAAGGAAGAGGCTCCTGGGTGGCTCAGTCAGTTGAGTGTCCGACTCCTGATTTCAGCTTAGGTCATGATCTCACAGTTTGTGGGTTTAAGCCCTATGTCAGGCCCTGTGCTGGCAGCATGGGGCCTGCTTGGGATTCTCTCTCTCCCTTTCTCTCTGCCCCTCCCCCACTCTCTCTCTCAAAAAAAAATTAAAGGTTCTGAAGGAAGAGCACCAGGAATAGAGAATATCCAGGGTAAAGGTACCAACATAGGAATGAGTTAGTTATTTCAGTGTTGTGAATAAGGCTTTGTTCACAGGGTAAAAAGAGGTAAGGTCAGAGATGTGAGCAGGAGCCAGAGCAAGCAGGGCATTGAAGGCCATGATAAAGGTTTTGAGATTTGCTTTCAATATGCTGGAATATACTGGAACACCCTTTGAAGGTTTTTTTTTTGTTTTGGTTTTTTTGGAGGGTTTTAAGTAAGAGTAACATGAGCTGATTTAGGTTTTTAGGTAATCACTTTGGCTGCTAGGAGACACCTAACCCAGGTGTAAGTTTCAAACTACAGTTGACCCATGAACAACACGGGGGTTAGGTGCACCAACCCAACCCATGAACAGTAAAAATCCACATGTAACTTTTGACTCCCCTAAAACCTAACTACTAATAGCCTACTGTTGACCAGAAGCCTTACTAATAACATAAACAGTTGATTAACACATAGCTTATATTTGTATTATATACTGTATTTTATTTTGTAAAATTTATTTATTTATTTTGAGAGAGAGACAGTGCAAGCAGGGAGGAGGCAGAGAGAGAGAGGGAGAGAGAGAATCCCAAACAGGGTCCCCGCTGCCAGTGCAGAGTCAGATGCAGGGCTCGAACACACGACACTGTGAGATCATGACCTGAGCCAAAACCAAAAGTTGGACGCCTAACCGACTGAGCCATCCAGGCACCCCTGTATACTGTATTTTAACAGTACAGTAAGCTAGAGAAAAAGTGTTATTAAGAAAATCATAAGGAAGAGAAAATACATTTACAGTGATGTGCAGCCACAAGCAGATAGTTAAGGAAGGATTCTTGAAATGTTTTCAGTGCAAAAAGGTGCATTTATTATAGCACGGGGACAGGACCTATGAGCAGAAAGAGCTGCACTTGTGTTTGTGAGGAGTGACTGACTGAATACTTTTTAGTTAGTGGGGGTTAGGGATAGTGTAAGTCTGTAAGGAATTTGGAAACAAGGCTTCCAGGACTTTGAGGAGCCAGCAGTGGCTAAGATAAGGTTATGTGCCACTGTCTACTAAAACATTAGTCTTGAGACCCTTCAGATGTATACTGGCAGGCCATATGCTTGTTAGGTAATTGCTAACGTATATCTTGGGAGGTATTTATGGCTATAAGAGGAAAAGTAACTCTAACACTAACAAGAGCAAAGCTATATTGGTAAAATATAGGTAAAAGGGAAGTCCTTGAGGGAGCTGTAGGAGTGTTACAATCTGTATGCCTCAGGAGTTCTGCCTGGAGACTGTGAGTAACAGAGCTACAACAAGGCCTGGCCTTTGTTTCTTTTTCTCCCATCATACGGTACTGTATTTATTGAAAAAAAAAATCCGTGTATCAGTGGACCTGTGGAGTTCAAACCCATGTTGCTCAAGGACCAACTACATATTCTCAAGTGCATTAAGACTGAATATGATATAGTCACTTTTTATATATATTGGTCACCAAATCATATTTTTATTACATAAAGATAAATGAAACAGCATATTAAATGTGAAAAATGTTTTGTCATATACTATGAATGTTCTTTAAGATTTTACGTGAACTTTATAACACAATCTTTCATATTCTAAAGATAGAAGATAGATATTTTTAGCCAAAATCAATCACTTCTTTATCAGACTATTCAAAAATGACAAATTATTTTAAATTTCCTAGGAGTGTTTTGTGAATCAAAAAGGGTTAGGACCCCCTCACCCCAAAATGACTCTTCACCTGAGAGAAATAGCATCTCTGCGCCTTACAGCCAAGCAGAGCCCTGTTAACACATCCTTCAATGCACACAGCCCCAGTTCCTCTGATGGTGTCCCCGGGCACCTGAGAGTCAGACAGGTGAATTCCTAAAAGGAATTCATCACTGTCACCAACTGGCTCTAGCTTTCCATGGTACCATGCCCTTTTCCTGTGTATGCCTTCTGGTGAATGCTACTACCCGCACCCAGCCCTTCAACAGACAGGCTAGGCTTGGACTGGGGCTGAGGTCAGAAAGGCCTTAACTCAATGAAGGGGCAGGAAAGTTTTCCTAGAGGAGGTGACCCATGAGTAGGAACCTAAAGGGGAAGGTGTTCCAAAGGAACTTGTGCAAAGGAAATGAGGGTCAGAGGCAATGACATGTGGGTGACTGAATCCATTTCACAGTAATTTCAAAGCACAGCAGGGTACATTGTCCTGGGGTGTCATTGGCATCTACTGCTTTCCAAGTCCTGTGACCCATCCCCATGGGCATCTCAAAAGACCTATCACCTCCAGGGCCTGTGTGGCTCCCCAACATTGCCCAGTTTCTCTCCATCTCCTGGGGAATGGACAGGTCTGCATTTATTCATTGAGAGCAGGGCCTGCTGGGGCCTTACAGTGTACCCAGGGGTGAGGCTGGGTCCAGTGAATCCCTCCTTTCATTCTTCACACCAGTTATGTCTGCAGAGCTCTGGACAGGGATCTTGCTGGAGACAGGTTTGTTGTTGTTGTTGTTTTTAAGTTTATTTAATATTTATTTTGAGAGAGAGCATGCCTGTGCAAGCAGGGGAGGGGCAGAGAGAGAGAGAGAGAGAGAGAGAGAGAAAGAGAGAGAATACCAAGCAGGCTCTGCACTGTCAGGCTGTCAGTCCTACGTGGGGTTTGAGCTCAAGAACCATGAGACGTGACCTGAGCCAGATCAAGAGTAGGATGCTCAACCGACTGAGCCACCAGGGCGACTGACAGTTTTATCACAGTTCCCTACAACCCATGATTCACTGTCAAGTGTACCTGCAAGAGACGTTGCTACTCTTCCAGAGGTCGCCCCTGGAGCGAACTGTTGAGCCCTGAGGCAGGACATTGGGCTGCTGGCCAGGTTAGCCACCCACTCCTGTGCAACCTCAAGTCAGATGCTTTTCCCTTCTGGGCGAGGGATTTGCCAGATGAAATCAGCTGCATCCTTTCATTCTCAGGGACCTTAATTTTTTCGGGGCGAAGAACTGAGCCCCTAAGCCCTGCTCTCCACAAGGGCTTTTCTGCCTCCTGTCCTTCCACGAGTTTCTGTCCCCTGGGACTTTTTATATCATGGAACCTCTGTACTTGTTCTTCCCTCTGCCTGGAATCCTTTTCGCTCTTCTGGCCAACACCTATTTCAGCCCTCAGTCCTAACTCAAATGCGGTCATTTCCCAGAGAGCATTGCCTCTTCCCTTCAGTCCCTTCCTCCTCTGTGCTGCAACTCGCCGTCAAGCTGTGTGCGCCTCACGTCCGTGTCGCCTCTCCTCACAGATCTTGAGCACCTCGAGGGCAGGGTCCGGGTATGAAGGGTCTCTAGCTCAGAGGGCAGCTTGTCCAGGCGGGCCGTGGGCGATCTTCCGTTACTTCTGAACCTGGTCCAGGCGCGGAGGGGTTAATGAGCCGGCCCGGGAGTGTGCCCACAGGCCTGGGGGAAGCCGCCCAGAGCCCGCGACTTCCATCACCGCATATTGCCGCGGACAGCAATGGGAGCCCCGACGTAGGTGAGGATTTTTGGTGCGGTCCGGGTGGTGTAGACCCTGGCGGGGGGCGGCTTCCCCCCATATTAGCGTTGCTTTCTCCCCCCAGCAGACGCTCTTAGTACAATCCGGGGATTCCCCGCCGCTGCCGCCCCCTGACGTCACGGAGTCCCCCGAGGCCCCGCCCCGGTTTCGCCTCCTTCCGCGGGAGGTGCGCGCGGTGCAGGCGCGGGAGCTGCCATGGAGGGGCCCGGCGCCCCCGGTGTCCCCTGGAAACGCCACATAGTGCGGCAGCTTCGGCAGCGGGACCGCACGCAAAAGGCACTCTTCCTGGAACTGGTGCCTGCCTGTGAGTGCGCCACGGGGGGCTTGGAAGATGGCAGTGGAGGGGATGGGGCTCCGGGCGCGGACGGAGTGTTGTCTGGCTCCTCGGCTGTCACCCGTGTGCAGCAATGCCTTCTCGCCTCCAAAGCCTTGGCCCTGCCGGACCTTCGGTCCGATAAACCTCTGCCTGGCCAACATTCCCGCGCTTCCCTGTCCAGGTTCTGCTTAGAGCCCCTTCCTGGACGGAGCTCCCTCCTCGTGCTCCTGCCCTCCTCTCTCCTCAGGGGGCGGCCTCTCCCCAGGCTGGGCTTCCTGGGCATGGCTTCGTTAGCGAGTGTGGGTGTTTTAGGGTCTCTATGCTTCTTCCCTTTCCCGTGCGGTCCCCAGGGTACAACCCAAGTCAATTCATTTGGTCCCTGTGGCCCAGTGAAAGAATTCCAGAGTAGCTGGAGATTCTAAACTCTGAATCTCTTAGGGAGGAAGCTCAGAGTCCCAGGCTTTGCCACTGACAAGTGATCCTGGCTCAGGTTTTTGGAGCACTTCTGTGCTTGGGCAACTGAAGCCTCTAGAGAGAACTGGCTGCTGGTGAACCCAAGAAGTCATACTCTCACAGGTGTTTCTGGGGCGCTGGTCAGGAGTGGGTATGGCAGTTCAAGCCAGGATGAGCAGGTGTACAGTTGTGTGAGTGCCTCTGGTCATTCAAGATTGTAGGTCTGGGGTGGAAAGTCCAACCACTATTCCTCCAGCTCCATCACTGGTCCTAATTTTAGCTGCTGCTTAAATATCTCCGCCCCCCCCCCCCCAACTGAATTTGCTGCTTTTGTCCTGGGTGATTTCCCTGCAGCCTTCTAGGCTGCTGGTCCTCTCCCTCAGGGACGTGAGGCCAGCCTCACTTCTCCACTGCTCTGGTGGACAATGGAACCATCCAACTTGAGGGAAGAGCCTCCTCTCCCTCCCCATCCCCCAGCTGCAATTTGTGTGACTCTGGAGGGCTGGGATCAGACAGTGAAGCTCTAGTCTTCTCTGTGGTCTTGGGTGGGTTATATCCTTAAACCACCAATTTCTCACCCATAAATTAGGCAAACAGCATCTTTAGAGTTGCTGGGAAGTCAGTGCAGTGCCCTGGGGGCTGGGTTGGGGTTTTGTGTGAGAACTAGGCCAGTGACCTAAGTTAAAGGTGACAGGCAGGGGACTGGGTGAAGGAAATTTGCTGAGGAGCTAAACCTGGGATTACCACCCCCACCCTACCCTGAAACTGGTGAGAAAGAGGAAGTGAGTGTGGTGGGGGTAGAGGGAGACATTCCAGGGTCTGTAGCAAAAACTACCAAACTCAAGGAGGTCTGCTACATAATTGTTCAAGGACTTTCTCTTCTGGCCTGGAGGAAACTTACTTACCCCAAATGTGGGAAAGACAGGACTGTTTTTTAGTGTACAAAGTAAGAGGCCCTGGAGGGGAAGTAATTTACCAAAGGCCACTAGCAGGTGGAGCTTGGTGTGTTTCATCATTCTTTGGGGCAAAGCCTTGCTCTGGGGCAAGACTGAATCAATCTCTGGCCCCTTCCTTCCCTCAGGACCCTGAGTGGGCAGTGAGGCCAGCCATATACTTCCCCAGTGGTGGTTGTCTTTCTCTGTCCTCAGGAGAGTAGGTTTCCTGGGAGGGCCTGTGGGCAGATGCTGTAAGGAGGGTCTGCCAGGGCTGAAGGTCTGGTAGAGCTACACAGACACCCCTCAGGCAAAGGGCAGCGCCCAGACTGTCAGCAGCTCCCTCGTTCTGCATCTCTGGGTATGCAGACTCCAGGTATGCCTGGAGTCTGTTGCAAGTGTCTGTCTCTGTCCCAGGTTCACCCTCTTGCACCCCTAGATAACCGTCTCCTAGAGAAGGCTGAATTGTTGGCCCGGATCTCAGAGAAGCTGCAGCCAGAGCCAAACGATGCCACTCCTGCTACGCACCAGGGCCCCTGGTGAGTGTATGTGTATACCTGGTTATGATGAGCTGCCTGTGCCTGGGTCCTGCCCCCACTGCCTGTCCTGGGTTCATTCTCTCTCTGGCACCTCATTGGTCCTTAACTGCTACCCAGGGGAGGGAGGAAGTGGACTCTTGAGGCTTCTTCCAAGCCAGCTGCTTAGAATGGCCTTTCTCCACCACCCTGCTCAATCCAACTCTGCATTTGTCTCATCTCTTCCTTTTCCACGCCCACACTCCTGCCTTTTCTCCTCTTCTCTTTTTGTCTTCTTACCCTTACCTGATGCAGACAGAAAGGGTCTTTGCTACATATTCCAAAGAGAGAGTAGGGTCTTGCTACATATTCCAAAGGGGGAATGAAGATGAGAACCAGGAATGGGCTGGGCCTCAGAGTTTGGAGGTGCTTTAAAAAAACTTTTTAGAAAAAAATATTTATTTACTCTTGAGGGAGAGAGACAGAGTGTGAACAGGGGAGGGGCAGAGAAAGAGGGAGACACAGAATCCGAAGCAGGCTCCAGGCTTCGAGCTGTCAGCACAGAGCCTGATGCAGGGCTCGAACTCACGAATCACAAGATCATGAGCTGAGCTGAAGTTGTACGCTTACCTGACGGAGCCACCCAGGTGCCCCATGGGAGGTGCTTCTTGAGGAGGGTCCTGGCTAAGTAACCCAAGGCCTGGGGAAATCCCAGAGCAGAGGAGTCATGGGTAGTTCCAGTTTTTGGAGACTTGTTCTTTCTTCTGCTGGCTTTCTGGCTTCCGCCCTCTGCAGGTGAAAGTTCATGGCTTTGGTTTCAGGCTTTTTGTGTGCATCCTGTGGGTGAATGGAGGGACAATGAATGCCACTCTTACTGGTTAACAGGGAGGAGGAATCAGAGCCCGATTCAGACCAAGTCCCTTCACCAACCACTCTGAGGATGAAGTGGCAAGAGGAGGAGGAGGGGCTCCGGCTGGTCTGTGGTGAGGTAGGCTGGGCGGGGGTCTGAGAGAGAATGGGGTGGAGCCACAATCCAGGACTTTGGGTGGTCCAAGGGGTCCAGCAAACGAGGGACATTTCCCAACTCTGGTGCCAGAGTGCTCTCTAGTTTGGTTCTGGCAGCCCAGTTCGGGTCTTCAACAGCAGCTAGAGGATGTGAGGTAGAGCTCAGAGAGGAGTATGAGGTGTGCAAGGCCAGACGACCTCTGTTCCCCCTTCCAGACCGTCCTGCCTGCTCTGTTCACAGCTTGCCTCACCAACCCCAGGGTCTAGCACCTGCTGATGCACAGCACGAGTTTGCAGACCAAATGAGTAAGGTGGTCCACCTCCACATGGCAGGGTGTGCTACCTCCACCTGACACTGCTGCCCCCACCCTATGGTGTCTCTTGTCTTCTGTTTCACCACACCATCCAGGTTTCCTCTCATTTCTGTAACAGTTACTTCTAAGCTTCCTTCTTTGTCTCCTTCCCTCCTCCCTACAGATGTGGGTGTTCCTTGGAGGTAGGGTGGGTTCACTGACTCCTGTGGCCTCAAAGACTTTCTCTGTTTGCTTATTCCCAGACTTGTCTGTAGCCTGGCCTTCTCTCATGAGCTCCACAGTCTTTGTTCAGCTGGTCTTTGGACATCACATCTAAAATTAGACTCACCATATCCCCCATAATATATGGCCAGCAGCACATTGAGAGGTGACTCCTGCAGGCATTGGACTAAAACATTACTTCAGCTATTCCTTTACAACTTTAGAGCAGGAAACTGAGGCTTAGAGAAGTGGAGTCAGGATTTGAACACCCTTCCACATGAATCCACCTTCTCTGATCCCCATCCATTCTTTCAACAAAGATTTATTGACAATAGTTATATTGTCACAGGCACAGGATAAGAACAAGACCCGGCCCCATGGAGCTTCCAGTCCATTGGAGGAAACTGATAGGCCATAAACACATGCCCAGTTACAGCATGCCACATTACTTGCCCAACTAGTGTGGGAATGGAGCTAGGAACCCAGTCAGAGCCTCTCCCTCAGAGCCCCTGTTGTAGTTGCAACTTGACATTTGTGGCACTTTCTGGGCTGTGAGATCCCCAAGGCCTGGGATGCCTATGGTTTGCTTCCACTGATCCCTGGGGTCTGTCTCCACAGTCCATGCTAATGAATATTTGTGAACTAAATGATGGATGAGGTAGCCCCCCCTCCCCAACTGGCAGTCACTGGGCTGAAAACTCAGGGGGGACCTCTGGTCTCTCCCAGCCCTCCATCCTCAGCTAGTCACCAGCTCATTGATCCTACCTTCAAATCCACCAAGTCTCAGTTGGCTTGGCCCAAGTACCCTCATCCTTTCCTGGATGATCTCTCCCTTGGCATGCCCATCCATTCTCTGCACAGCACACAGAGTGATATATTTAATAATAAAAAGATCTCCCTTAAAAAAAGACAATACACACAAACATGCTCATTGTAAACATTTCAAGAAAACAGAAGCCCATAGAGTAAAGAAGTGAAACCCCCTTCACTATCTCTCCCATTGTCAGTTTGGTATATATCCTCTAGAACCCTTTAGCCTGCCTTCCCAGTGGAGTTCTCTGGCCCCCTGTTGCATTTCCTGCCACTCTCCAATCTCTGACCTTATGGTCCCCTTTGTGTGGGACACTTTCACAAATGTCTTGCCCTTAGCACTCTCTCCCTGGCACTTCCTCAGAGTCACACCAGTGTGTATTCCCACTGGATATGCCAGGGGATGGGGAGAGGCTTTTTCTGTAATTCTTAGTACTGTTTCACATATCACAACAAGCATTAATCATTATTTTAACTTTTTGGGGGAAGTAATTATAGATTCATGGGAAGTAGCAAAGACTGGCTACATCTTGTGTAACTATAGTACACACAATGAGGAAACTGATATTGGTATGAAATGTACATACATTTCTTTGTCATGTTGTTCTCTATGTGGATTTGTGCAAGATACAGCATAATTTAATGACCACAAAGATCTCCGTCTTGCTATCCTTTTTGGTCACAACTCAACCCTCTCCCCCAACCATCCCTAGCCTGGCAACCACTAATCTGTTTTCCACCTGTATTATTTGGATTTTGAAAAGCATCCCCAAAATATTGAATAACAAAGCATTAATGAAAGTAAAATGACAGGTGAGGAAGCAGAAGTGGAGGTCAGACTGTTCAGTGCTGAAAGGAATTACAAACGTTAGAAATTGGGCCAGCTAGGAAAGTAGGCACATGCAGGACCACTCATTTAGGGAGATGTGTCAGTGCAGGTGACCAGGCCCATGTGAGAAAGAACACAGGAACAGGTTAGCAACCAGGGCCCCAGCCTCAGTTATTTCCTATGTTCCTCGTGTCACCTAGTAGGAACTGCTTCGCCTGAGGTCCGTCTTTCCCACTGACCCCTCAGCTCTAAAAAGTGGAACTTGAGCTGGGCGCCTGGGTGGCTCAGTTGGTTGAGCATCTGACTTCTGCTCAGGTCATGATCTCATGATTTGTGAGTCTGAGCCCCACATCATGCTCACTGCTGTCAGCACAGAGCCTACTTTGGAT